>NW_027279794.1:0-102500 GCF_046629955.1 Centroberyx affinis
TGTGCGGGTACATTGTGTGTGTGTGTGTGTGTGAGAGAGAGAGAGAGAGAGAGAGTATGTGTGCACGTTTTACATCTCCAGTCTTTTAATGCACATATTTCTTGGTAGGTGTCTCCTCTCTCTTCTTTCACAGAGTTTAATGGAGTGTGTCTGGAACTTGGGGGCTCTCTGACTTTCTCTGACACACACACACACACACACACACACACACACACACACACACACACACACACACAGGCTGCCTTAAGATTAATAGGTATAATGACTTCACTACAATAGAGACCAGCATTCCATTTAAGAAAAAAGAGGCGAAGGGTTTTGGGTTTTCATTCATATATCGTCTTCATGATGGTGGAATGTATTCTGCAAGTGTTAGCATTGTTAGCCGCTGCAAGAGGAATGTAGCCTGAGAGTGTGAGACAGTTAACCTCTGCTAACAGAGTGTAGCGAGCGCTAATCCCTCCACTTCTCTGAGCCGCCTCTGTAAGGGAAAACAATAAGGCTGCGGTATCTGTGTGAGAGAGAGAGACAATAGAAGAAACCACAATAGAAGTTAGAAGTTAGAATCACTCTGCTACCAAAAAATAATGCATAAATAGAAGAACATTGCTCTTGAAATTAAGCCTCAGCACCCTCCCCTCATACAAAGTGTCCCCCTCACCCTGCACACAGCAACAAGCTGAGGCCTGTTTGTACCAGCTTAGAGGAAAAGTCCACCTTAAAACACTTAAACATTATTAAAAAATCACGTATTGACCATGTACTTTGCATTTCTTGGTGCATTTTGTTTTGGGGTGTATTTTTCTTATTACAGCTGATAACTGGCCAAACATAGACAACGTGACGTCATGTCAAGATATTTCCAGCGCATCTACAAAGGAGTTTAATAGTAGAAAATTGTTCAGCTATCTAATACATCAATAGTAAACATCAGGTTTTGGTGTCAGTCCCTCAAAATCAAATGAAATCTTTCTAGACTCCCCATTTTGCACAAACGTTCAACAAATCCATCATAGAAGAGGCAGAGAGACCAATTTCTCAATAGAGCCTCAATAGACCATAATGCAATGCTGCCACAAGACATGTTGCATTTTGACTAAGGGACATGACTCTCACACTTTCTCGACTATGCTATCACTTTTCCTCTCTCCGCCTACATATAACCTTATGCATATAACCACCAGCTGAAAGCAACATTCACACCTGTTCTCTGGGGGTTGTTGAAAGGCATTCTGGGAAATGTAGGAAACCACTACCACCTGAAGTAGAAGTAGACTAGGCGGGTTGAGGGAAAGTGGGTACACCAAAAAATTAAATGACAGTTCTACTTCATCACAAAATACTTCCTGGAACACCACAGATTGATGATACATAACAGTGTAAGAGTATCTGAGGGTGGAATCTTCCTTTTTAAAGAGAGAAATAATAAGAATATCTATACAGTTGGAATAGGAATAGGAACTGAAACTGAGAAACTGAACTGAGAAAGGAAAAGACACAGTTTTTTCTCTTCAAGTCAAACTGTTGCAGATCCTGTTTTAAAGTGAGAGCCTCCACAGAGCTCAGCCTGCATGGTCCGCCCTTCCCCCCACCTCTCTCTCTCTCTCTCTCTCTCCCTCTGCTTCTCTCACTGCGGCTCTTAAAGCTGCAGCAGCTGCATGTGTCTTCAGGCCTCGTTGGCGCAGTAGGCAGCGCGTCAGTCTCATAATCTGAAGGTCGTGAGTTCGAGCCTCACACGGGGCAAATGTTTTATTCAGGGCTTTGCTGGGTTTAAATGTGAGGAATAGCAGATCGGTTTGGCAGATTTGTTTGTGTCAGTGCCGTATGGTTTGAGGTTTCACGTCTGTGGCTGTTTTGGGCCCAGCTTCGGCTCAAATGCAGCTCTAAAACTGCTTGTATTTGCACAGAATATTATTATATTGGAACTATTTCACAACGCTGGCTCGGTACTTGTTTGTGTTTTGAAGGGACAAATTGAGATGAATCAAAATACCTTCTCTCTTCCTGCTTTTGTCTGTTCTCCATTGTGATTAATGGTTTCATCACTGACTGATTCCTTCTCTCTGATAGAGCCAGATACAAATAGCGTGGTCTGTTTGCTGAATGATTGTCCTCAGGTCTTCAAGTAATAACACATTTGGAGAAAAATCCTCAACCTGCTGCTGATAAAGAGCATTAAATTTCTCTTTTTATGAATGGGGGACATTCCTTTTCTTCCTGCCTGCTCTCTTCTCCACTGTGCTTAATCCTTTCTCTCTCCTCAAAGACAGACAGAAAAAAGAGGGAGGGAAGATGGAAGAGACAGAGAGGAGGGAATGCTGGGAGATGGATGGATGACAGATGGAGGCAAGAAAAGAGAAAGAGGGAGGATAGAAGGGAAGGAACAGGAGAGGGTCAGCTCATTGTATGAAAGGGTAGAAAGCCTGTTACTGTCTGCCATTAAATCAGGCGCCACATCAGGCTTTATTTCTTCAACATTCCCTTCTCTTCCTCTTTCTCGCTGACTCTCTCTCTCTTAAGAACTCAGTCTCCCTCTCTCTCTGCCCCCTGCCCTCTATTTGTGAAAGAAAAGCAGGTCAGGGTGATTCATCCGCTTGGGTGTGATTGTGTGTGTGTGTGTGTGTTAGAGAGAAAGTGGCAGAAAGACTATTTTATTCTATTCTCTTGCCAGCCAAAACAAGTTGAAAATCGTTGACGTAAAGTCATCAAGGTGCTATCCTCCTTTATCTGTAATTATGTTTTAATCGCACAGTAACAAAATACCACATGTGCTAAATTCTTAACTGTTAAAGAGAAATTCCTAGCTAAAAAAATTACAGAAACAGCAGGGCAACACAGGTTTTCTCTATTTATTTAATGGTTGTTTTTCCCGACGGTAGAACCAAACACAACAATCTACCTAGGAAATATTCAGCCAGGAGCAGGTGAAGGATAAGGACTATTGGTAGCAAGAAAATACATTGAATGAAAATGTTATTTGCATCGAGGCTTTGTTTGAACCTACAGTTGTGTAATGCCGTGGCCGGCACCTTGACAAACCAGGAGAGTGTGTTGATGTTCAACTTGACTTGAGATGTTGCACGAATGTTAAGAAAGTTATCGTCACAAAATAATTGCATTTACTTATTAAAATTGAATTATAGGGCTTATAATTCAAATTCTTTTTCTTACAAATGGACACAGTTTGGGTTAAGTTATCATGTTTTGCTGGCCCTCTGGTTTGATTTTGCTAGGGTTTGTTTTCAAGCCCTTAGTAGGATGGGTGACTAGGGATTTTGCTGTTTCACCAGATAGTGCCTTAACACCAAATAGATCTAATGTGTCACCTTTTTTCTTCCTCCATCCCCTCGCTTGTTCTCTGTGAAATAGAGGGACTACTTGGTTCTTACCCAGAGGGAATCAAGGATTTTGTAAGACAGTATCCACCAATCACATTCAGAGGACCAGTTGCCGGGCAGATTTTACCCTATAGGCAATGTATTACTACTAACATTAACATAAACTCTCTCTCTCTCTCTCTCTCTCTCTCTCTCTCTCTCTCTCTCTCTCTCTCTCTCTCTCTCTCTCTCTCTCTCTCTCTCTCTCTCTCTCTCTCTCTCTCTCTCTCTCTCTCTCTCTCTCTCTCTCCTCCCCAGTTCTCCAAAGAGACTCTAGCTAATATTTATTCAGCGTACATTGACAACTTTCTCAACGCCAAAGATGCTGTGAGGATTGCTAAGGAGGCCAAGCCAGCGTTCCACAAGTTTCTAGAGGTGAGTGTTATAAAATGTCCTGATGTGTCTGTGTGGCTGCCCTGGTGTGTTTGTATGAAATAGTGGAGTGTATGGAAACCAGTCTAGAAATGTTTTCTTCTCTGGTGGAAAGGCTTTTTAAACAGCATTTAGACCACAGGACTCGAGCTCTCCATTGAAACTATAGCAATTTGTAGTTCTTTTGATACTAATGAAATTCCTTATGGAGACGCTGGCCACTCTGACTATTCAGTAGCAGAGAAGACAACAAATACATTGTTTACTGTCCTCAAGTGTCTGTATTTGCTGCTGGTTTCTGTTAATGTTAGCTCTGTGTGTATTTGTGTGTGTGTGTGTGTGTGTGTGCCTTTTATCCTGAAGTGTCCCTCCTGTTTGTCCATGCTACTATTCCCAGAGTTTTTGTCTTCGTTTAAAAAAGACATACTTGATCACTCTTGCCCTAGAGCTGGACCTCTCTCTCTCTCTCTCTCTCTCTCACACACACTTTTTAGAGGATCGAAAATATTTTAATGAGGGTTAAATTTATTCAGCAGACTCTACTTTAAACAGGCCTTTTCTACATACTAGGTGTTTAATAAATGGCAGTGATTTTTCAGTCTGTTTTTGTTGTCAGACTACTGTCGTGGCTCTATGTGACCTTTGACCTCAAAGAGAATTTGACCTCAAAGAGAATTTCTACTGAAATTGACTTGTAGTTTGTAATTCGTCTAGGTCAAACATTTTCCTGTACCTGGATATGTAAGGAAAAATTGCCCATGAAATTTGCGTATCAGGCAATGCAATACAATACAATAATTTGATCTTCCCTAAAGCAGCAGGATAAAAACCTGGGGATATTTTAGCAAAATGTCTATTTGTGGAATAAAAATCTAAAAGTAATTTTGCATTATTTGTGGTGGTACACTTACTCATTATGGTGGGCCACCAGAAATAAATCTTTGTATGGGAAACACAGCATAAGTTTGTTGCACAGACATAGTTTGGATGCAAAAATGAATTCAGGCAAAGACAAGAACCTGTCAGGTCCTTGTCCTCATGGAACTTCACGCCAAATGGGATTTTCACTGTGGAACTACTGCGCCACCTTCTGGCAGAAAAGTGAAGTGCAACAATGACCTGGTGTTACACTCTGTCATTTTGTTGCCTGGGCCCTGAGTGGGTCTAATTTCAAGTCTCAATTATTTTCTCACTCTCTGTCTTTCTCTCTCCCATCCATGCTCTATCTCTACCCCTCCTCCACCCATCTCTTACCCCTTCCTTTCCCTCCACTTATCCACTTATCCTTCGTAAACCTTCCCTTCCCTTTTTCCCTCCTTCAACAAATCCCCCTTCTCTCGCTGTATTCCCTGTTCCCTCTTTCCTCCTCCTCCAACAGCAAAATATGCGTGAGAACAAGGAGAAACAGGCTCTGGGTGATCTGATGATCAAGCCGGTCCAGAGGATTCCTCGATATGAGCTGCTGGTGAAGGTGAGTCCTTCCACAGCGGCTTTTGTCTCTATGAACACTATCTTCATGTAATATGACTCTGTATCTGCACTGCTCAAACTGTAATAAGGCTCGGCTGTTGTGTTTACTACATAAGCGGTGTCATTCCGTGTTTAGTGACAAGAACCCCATATAAGGGGAGTGGAACATGTGACTTGTTTTCCATCTATAGTAAATATATTTATAAGTAGAGGGTCAAGCCACTGAAATCACTGGAGGTCTCAGTAGTTACTGATGCTTCCCGAACAATTGTTCAGTTAGTTGATGTTACCTGTGTGTGTGTGTGTGTGTGTGCTTGCATGTGTGTGCACTTGTGTGTGTATGTGTGCAAAGCGTTTCTTTGCATTTGTGCGTGTTTGTGTGTGTGGACATGCATGCGTTCGTTTGTGTGTATGTGTGATAGAACTGATGATAAAAAGGCATGAGGACCATGCTCAAGTGTGTGTGTTAATATGTGCTTACATTTGAGTGTGTGTCCTACACTTGCTATAACATCCGGGAGAACAACGATTCTTATTTGCCATATGTGTGTGTCTGCATTATGTTTTACGGTCTGTGGTCTACATAGTGTCTGTTGCTTGCTAGGCTTGGTAAATGTGCATGTCTCTTGTGGGATTACATTTGTGTGTGTGTGTGGTAGGACTTGCTGAAACACACTCCGGAGGACCACCCAGACCATCCATTCCTACTGGACGCCCAGAGGGACATCAAGCGACTGGCTGAGAAGATCAATAAGGGCCGTCGCTCGGCCGAGGAGGCGGAGCGGGAGGCCAGGGTCATCCAGGAGATCGAGGCACACATAGAGGGAGTCGAACATGTGAGATATCTGTTTGTTGTAAATACCTATAGCCTATATTTAGAGCTAAAGTTGGTCCAGTTTTACTGTTGACTCATCTACATTGTAGTATGGATTTCACATCATGAGATGTGGCAGAAGGAACAATACCACTAAGGAAAAAAACAACAGAAAAAGACAATTTTAGCTCAGTGCTCCAGTTATTTTGGTTTTTACAAATCTTTATTAGATTCAAGCTTTAAAAAAATGAAATAGCAACAGGTTTATAGTTATTTTTATGGTATAAAGTGATTGGTACCTTTCTCTCTATGTGTGTGTTTGTGTGTGTGTGTGTGTGTGTGTGTGTGTGTGTGTGTGTGTGTGTCAGATTCTGAACCCCCAGAGGAAGTTCCTGAGGCAGGAAATGGTCATGGAGGCGGTAAGAAATACTTTCTGAACTGACAGTTGTATGTAAAAAGCAGTGGGGGGAGGGGATGGGAGTGGATGTCATAAGGAAATCATAACCAAAATAAAAATAATGTTCTCACTTTTAGATTTCATCTCTAGTAAAATAACCTCAAACTAATAGAAATAATTTAAACACATGGCATTACAAACCCTGCTTTTACTGACTTTTACCAGCCCAAAGAATGTATATTTGTGCATTTAGAGTGTGAATTTAATCAGGGTGAGTTACAGGAGGTTTGAGGTGAATAAATAAATCAGTAAATATAATAAATTAGCTACTGAGGACAAGAAGGACAAAGCCATGTGTATTAAAGGAGCTCAAAGGAAACCGCACTAAAGTGACACTCTGGCCTTGGTTTATTTTTATTCATTTTGTATATATCTTTATAAAGCCTATGAAGACTTTCTGAGCTCTCTCTCTCTCTCGCTCTCTCTCTCTCTCTCTCTCTCTCTCTCTCTCTCCTCTCTCTCTCTCTCTCTCTGTAGAAGACAGTGGGTGGGAAGAAGGACCGTTCTCTCTTCCTCTTCAGCGATCTGATTATTTGCACCACACTCAAGAGGAAGTCTGGCTCCTTAAGACGCAGCTCCATGAGCCTGTATGCAACACACAGACACACACACACACACACACACACACACACACACACACACACACACACACGCACTTTCATACATACATAGACACACAAAAATGGATACACATACAAATACACACACACAGGCAGAGGTATACCTACAAATACCCACATAATAATAACCACATATGAAAGAACTCGTTTACACAGAAGATGGCTCCATTGATGCATAGAAGCACACACTCTCTCTCTCTCTCTCTCTCTCTCTCTCTCTCTCTCACTCTCTCTCTCATACACACACACACACAATACACTTTCTCACAGAACGTGAACCCAACCACACTGCCCCCTGGTGTTGAGCAACACACATACAGACATTAAAACCTTGCAACTTTTGACAAGTTTGACAAGCTTTCTTTTTCTCTCCTTTTGTCTCTATCCCTGCCTCTTATTTGTCTCTGCCTCTTATTCTCTTATTCACATCTTTTTTTCCTCTCTCTCTCTCTCTCTCTCTCTCTCTCTCTGTCTCTCTCTCTCTCTCTCTCTCTCAGGTACTCGGCTGCTAGTGTGATTGATACTTCCAGTAAATATAAGTTTCTCTGGAAGCTCCCATTAGAGGATGTGGAGATGGTGAAAAGTAAGTATCCCTCTTAAGATGACATATCGCTGTTGGCATGGAAAACACACACAACTACAATTAAACTGAAAGTTTACTGCACATGCTCATTTATGTGTGTAGATCCTCAGGCTCATGAAACTGTTTCAAAATCCCTGTATAATTTCAAATAACATTGGTGTCATTGAGAAAGTAAGCAATCCTTTTTATTTATTCCTGAAAAAAACTTTTTGCAGATGTTTTTTGTCCATCAAAAGCGATATGTAGTTTTTACTATAGCAGTTTGCAGTTCTTTGAAATTCTAATTGTATATAAGATGTACTTTTTCAATTCAGTGAGGATATGGAAATAGATTTTAGGAAATAGTTGTGTGGTTCTCTGACTGTATGTCCCTCTGTACTGCAGGCTCCACCCAGGCAACGAACAAGGAGAGCATCCAGAAGATGATCAGTCGATTAGACGAGGATCTCAGCACGCTGGGTCAGATCAGCAAACTGTCCGAGACCCTCAGCTTCCCACACCAGGTACTGTGTACCAACACACACACACACACACACACACACTAGGCACATGTTTCATCCTTGCTTCCTTTTGCAACCCATGCCACTTTTCCTCTATTCCTTCCTTCTCTATTCTCCTTTTATCCATCACCCCATGTATAAATGAATCACCATAGTCAGAGTCTGATAAAACTTATTTTTCTCACTTCTTCTTCTTCTTCTTCTTCTCCTCTACATCTTTTCATCTCTCATGGGGTACACAAGAAGAAACAGTCACTTTAGTTACTTTGTTACATTTAGTAACAAAGTAACTTACAAAGTAACTTACATTTAGTAACAAAGTAACTTACTTTAGTTACATAGTTACATTGTTGTCTTTCTGCCTTCTCCTGCCTTTAATATGACTCTTCACTCGCTAACTGTCTCTTCTATTTCTCTCTACTTATTCACCATCTTTCCTTCTCTTACTCCTGCCTCCTACACATGAGAAACTGTATGTTTAGTTAATTTTGTATCTATTCTTTCTTTCTTCCTCTCTCCGCCTCCGTCCGTCTCAGTCCCTGGATGAGGCGATAAAGGATCTGATGGCCTCGGTGCACAGGGAGCTGTCAGAGAAACAGTCTTTGGCCTTCAGCATGACCTTCCTGCCCACCAAGCTGGAGCTGACCACAGCCTCGGCCGAGAGCAGCTTCGTGTTCGAGTTCAGCTCCCCCGACACTCGCTCCAACTTCGAACAGGCCTTCGAGGAAGCCAAGAAGAAGCTAGGTCAGAAAACAACAAAATATTCGAAGTGAAATAGTATTGCCGTTTGCATAATATAGGTGTGTTTACAGTAGAATGCTAAGAAGACAGTAGTAGTGTGTGCATGTGATGGTTCCATTTAGAAATGTCATATATGGGTTTTTGATGTCCTTTGCTCACCATTTAAAAAATGCATAGAGATTGCATCCTCAAAAATGTTACCATTTTATAAGTAAAGGTCCTAAGAGTTACTATATGTAGCTAGTAACCTCAATAATATTTAATAGTACTGCTAAAAGTACAACTAAATCATAACTATACTTTTTGGAATGAAACCCCTAATATCAGGCCTAGAGCTACTGTACCATACAAATGGGCTGGATCTATTTTTTGTGTGTTATGTGCATCTAGCTATGAACAAGGACCAGTGGGACCCAGAATTTCTGAAGGCAATCCCCATTATGAAGACACGCAGCGGGATGCAGGTGAGAGCAACAGGGAGTATCTTTTGTCCAAGTCGGGTTGTATTATGCAGCTGCTCTGTTGGTGTGTGTGTGTGTGTGTGTGTGTGTGTGTGTGTGTGTGTGTGTGTGTGAAACCTTCCCTTCTCTTGCAACACTGTTGTAAATAAGAATGTGTTCTTAGACTGGTCTGGTGACGTGAGGGTGAAGGTGAAAGTCATGAATCATGTCTGGTATTTAAATGGGTTGAGTTCATACACAGACATCCTGACCCAAAACTTGCCGATTAGCGGCAATGCTGTCCTGCATGTTGCAGCTATTGCAGCAGTTGCATTCATATAAAAGTAATTCCCACTCCTGTGTTGTTGTGTCTCTCCAGTTCTCGTGTGCCTCTCCCAGCCACAGCTGCCCTGACAGTGGCTGTGAGGTGTGGGTCTGCAACAGTGACGGCTATGTGGGACAGGTGAGGAAATATACAGTATATACCAGTTTATTCACTAACCAATTAATACATTCACTGGCACTATACATTCACTAAATAACAGATGCAATTACTAAGTAGCTCTCCTCAAAAGTCCCAATTAGTAACTACAAATAAATGTTAATCTATGGAATATACAGTGGTAGTCATTGGCATTTATCTTGTATCAATCCTGTTTGACTACAGTAGTGGCCATTCATTCTCAAATGACATACAGTGGGAAGAAAATGTCACACTGAATACAAAACTTGTGTCTCTCAGATGCCAATTTTGACAGGCGTAATGATGTTTCCTCTCTAGGTGTGTCTGCTGAACATCAAAGATGAGCCCACAGTGGAAGCCTGTATCGCTGTCTGCTCTGCTAGGATCATCTGTATTGCTGCTGTACCGGGCCTAAAGGGGAGGTCAGCACATTCTCTCTCTCTCTCTCTCACACACACACACACACACACACACACACACACACACACACACACACACACACACACACACACATATGCACATGCAAACTCTTAGTAGACATGTCTGAGTTGTAAATAAATCTTTGAATTAAAATTGGCGTTAAAACTCAGATCAAGGCCAAGCATAGTCACAGCTGAAGTCTCCAGGCTGGAAACAGAACTTGAAAATAAGATGTCAGCATCAAGACTTTAATCTTTTTTTAATTTAATGGGTTTCAGACATCTAGAAGTCACTGCACAGCAAGAATTCCAGACTATGTACTACAAATGGCTACTTAAACTAATACAATCTAATCTGAGGAAAAAGAGATCTAAGGAATTGGTTAAAAAGCCTTGATTCTACTTGGCTGTTCATTATAAAAAGTTTAAACACTGCCCAGTTTGTTTTGGCACAGGCAAAGAACAACAGTCAGCTCTTGTTTGTTGTTCGTTGTACCTGTTCATATGACGTAAGCACGATCAAATAACAGCTGCCTGAACTTTAACCTTACACATCAGTCGCTATCCAAATACTTCAGGAACTCTCTGTCGCTGAACCTGATTAGTTCATTGTGTGACCTACATAAACCAATCACTGTTGTACATGCCTTCATCTCCTAGGGATCGTGGAGCAGAGCCTGCCCTTGCCCCGCTACCCGGTGCCTCTGGCCACGCCCACTCCCAGCAGCAGCTCCACATATCCATCTCTCATTCGTCACTGGAGCTGACAGAGCGGCCCACAGGTTGGTCCAGAAAGTTTCGTCAACATGACAAAGGGGCAACAGTTCCCACTTGAGGACACAAACTAGGTCTAGGTGTACGCAATATGATGATGACTGATACTCTTATCAGTATTCATGAAAAGGGGGCGGGCCTATAAGGTGTCATCCACTGTGAGGTCGAGTCATCAGACTGTCATCAGACCACAGCATGACCATACATATGCAAAAGCTGATGGGGAAAATTCCTGCACATTCCTCAATACACTGTACAGTTGTATACTTCTGAGCTACAAACAGTACTGCAAACACTCCTAAGGCACAATTCCTTTAGATCCTCCTCCTCATCTGTTCTCTTCAGTTCAGTGAAGCTCTGGGGATTTGTTAAGGGCACTGTGTAGGGAAGTAGAGACATTTCCACTAATTTAGGTGCTCTCTTAAGGCCTTTGCTTCCAAATTCCATTTTTAATGATGGGTCTGTAATTTTGAGTCAGGAATTTCAGGGAACAATTTTTTTGCAAAATGTATATTAGCATTTTGGAATGTTTTGCCTCGATATACTGTTATACATATAAAAATGACAGCACATATACAGTATATATAGATTGATTGATTGACTGATCTTTCCCAGGAGCGGGGGCGGAGCTTGTTCCGTTTGACAGTGATGACACAGATGATGAAGATTCTCCCAGCCCCTCCTCCACTCTACAGAGTCAGGCTAGTCACTCCACCATATCGTCCAGCTATGGCAGTGAGTTAAAACACTCTGCAGTCATATACACTGGCACTCAAACACAAACACATCCTCACATCTCAGTCCCTTACACTCTCTTCCGTCTCCCCCAAGATGAGGAGGGTCCAGGCTCCAAGGACATGGCTACAGAGACCACCAGCAGCGAGGAGGAGCAGGAGTTTCCTGTACCCAGCTCCTACGGAGCTCCAGGAGTGTTAGGGGGTGTCGGAGGAGTTCGTACCCACGCAGAGAGCCCCATGGACGGCCGTGCCATGCGCCGTTCCTCCCGGGGCTCGTTCACCAGGGCCAGCCTGGAGGACCTGCTCAGTATCGACCCAGAGGCCTACCAGAGCTCAGTGTGGCTCGGCACAGAGGATGGATGGTGCGTGGCACACACACACACACACACACACACAGACACACACACCCACACAGAAGACGTGTTGTGTTCACTCATTTATAAGAGTCTGTCTCTATCTCTCACACACACTCACAGATACACAGACACAATTTTCCTACATATTTGTAATATAGTTGTCATGCTAGTAATTGATATGAGGATTTCAGAGGCCTGCTAGAACTCAGTGTGGCTCTACAATAAGGAAGGATTGTACGTTGGCTATGGTTGTATATATTTTATACACATTATATAAAGATACAAGTGCATACACACGTATACATACTGTATACTGTATATATGAAGTCATGTTTTCACATTTTGAATGGCTTTCATGGGCTTCATGGTCTTGAAACTTGTTTGATTAAAAGCCATGTAAACCTTCAATTCAAATCAAAACTGGGAAAAGTGAAATCATGAGATTTCAGACAGCTGCATGGACACTCAATTACAGTGTACATGCCAACAAACCTACACACTCACACAAATTACCAGGTTCTTATTTAATTTTTTATCTTACTTGTATTTGATGTGTTAATTTTAATCACCGGTATTCAACCCTAACTTCCTTGTGCTTCTGTTTCTGTCAGCATCCACGTGTACCAGTCCTCAGACAACATCCGCAACCGTAAAAACAGCATGAAGATGCAACACTCAGCCTCCATCCTCTGTATTCTGTGAGTCTGTTTTTTTGGCCAGAACTAAAAATATTATTTTAATGTCATTTCTGCTGTATCCGACAGTATAAAGTGCAGCGTTTTAAATAAGATGGGAGAAAGAGGGGGGAAATGGCATCGGAGCTTACCATGTACTCGGATGTCGTAGGTTTCAGTGTCTTGTGACCTTTGTCACATGTTGTCCTCTGTCTCACCTTTCCTGTCTCTTCTCATTATACACTTTCTTATGAAGCACACCATAAAAATAATCTTGCAAAATACATATAAGACAACAATATATAAAGTAACTAAAGTGACTGTAAATACATATATATCAATCTACATTTTCCTATTTTATTACTTTTGTGCTCTCCTCTCTTGTTTATTCCTTCTGTATTCCTCTTTTTCTCCTCCTTCAGGTATTTGGACAACAAAGTGTTTGTGTCCCTGGCCAATGGAGAGGTGATCGTCTATCAGAGAGAAGCAGGTAAGCTGTGGGCATGAGGGGAATGAGGTGGAACTTGGAGAATACCCAATTTGGGCTGTAAGCTAGTCTTTCATCTCATTTCAGTGCTAAAATATACAGCACTTTTATTTGTGTTTTTCTCTCCACACCATCTCTCTTTCAAATTGCTGGAACCGTAGAGGCTTTCTAATCTGAACCCATTGGGAATGCAAAGTTGTGTTAGGGTTCCAAAAAGTGACATGTTCATTATTAAAATACATTTAAGTACCTTGGAAATTTGCATTTGAAGTATGAAAAACGCTGTGTGCTTGCACAAATTAGATTATATAATTAGTATTTTAAAAGCCTCTAACCTCTGGTACAAGTGTGCATTATTAATGAAATGAACTGGTTAGAGACTTGAAAAGAAAATGGCCTTAGTAGCTGAAGCACTGATGGTTCTGGCACTGTTTTCTGTGCTAATTCCCTAACCTGCCCTCCATCTCCTTCCACCCACCTCACCGTCCACAGGTAGTTTCTGGGACGCCCAGTCTTCTCAGACGTTAGTGCTGGGCTCGCCCAGCAGCCCTGTCACCAAAATGGTTCCTGTGGGAGGGAAGCTGTGGTGTGGATCACAGAACAGAGTCCTCATTATCAACACAACTACACTGGTACAAGAGGTAGGTGGATGGATCACAGGATGGATGGACAGATTGACAGAGGGGAGATATGGATGGATGGATGATGGATGGCTGCATACAGTAGATGTGGATCACAGAACATGATCTCAAAGCAGCAACAGTAGAATAATAGATGAGGTAGACGGACAACCTGATAACCAGGAGTGCTGTAGTCTACTGTCTCTCACTTTTTCCTTCCATCTCTCTCTCTTTCCCTCCATCCCTCCATCCCAGCACTGGTTCCAGGTGGGCACAGACAGCAGTCGGTGTGTGACGTGCATGGTGGCGTACGGTCAGGGTGTGTGGCTGGCGCTGCAGGGCAGTGCTCAGGTCAGACTGTACCACGCTCAGACCTGGGAGAGCCTCACAGAGGTGGATGTGGCGCCCGCTGTGCACAAGATGCTCGCAGGTAACACACATGAAGCATATGGACACACACATGCATGTTTTAATGTGCACACACACACACACACACACACACACACACACATACACACACACACACACACACACACACACAGACATGGTAGGGACTTGTTACAAAAGCCTGTAGGATGACAACAGTTACATTATTTTAATGCTAGGTGGCAACTTTCTCTAACTCTTCTCTCTTTAATTCCCATTTCCCAATAACTCAACCCCTATCTCTCCATTCCCTCTCTTCCCTCCCTAAATCTTAATCTCTACTTCACCCTCTACCCTCATTTCCCTCTCTGCACCTTCCTCCCACCACTTCTTGTCCTCTCTCTCTGACCTCCACCCGCTTCCTCCCTCTACTTCCCTCCTGTCCCATCCTCCCTTTTCCTTCTCTCCATCCCAGGTTCGGATGCAATCATCAGGCAGCACAAGGCAGCCTGTCTGAGAATCACAGCACTGCTGGCCTGTAAGGACCTGCTGTGGATCGGTACCAGCGCAGGTAAAAAACATTGTTAAAGTCTGTGCAGGAAATCAAATATATTGTATATTGGTATATTGACATGGTTAGAATACTTACAATACAGAAATTATACAGCAATAGAAACAGAAATACAAAATACCCTATATTTACTGGATATAGACTACAATAGCAAAGGTGTACATTTCCTATGATAAGAATATCTGTGGTTAAAATGAAACTTTTAATGGCATTGTGGACAGTGATCAACATTCATATGCCTACACTTGACATCACTGACTGAGAGACTACACTGACAGATGAATGTGTAACTATGTGCTTTGTCATAATGACGTCTTGACCCACTGTATTATGACGGAGTAAAGCTGACTTTATATTTTAAAACAGATGAGTAAACCTGTCAGTAGACATTTGTGTGTCTAATTAATCAGCCACCAATAAAATTAAACTGAGAGCCTGGTTCTGAATCCTACTCTGTTCGCTGTATTCTTTGGCTGGATGTGTCTTGGAGGTCTGACTCAAAAAGAAAGCCCATTTTAAACTGGTGTTCCTCTACAGGAGTGGTCCTGACCCTGGCTATCCCAGCAGTGAGCTCAGGAACTGGGGCCGGCATGCTGAAATCTCCCCTGGTGCCGATGGGCTCGGCTCACGGACACACGGGCCACGTGCGGTTCCTCACATCCATCGAACTGCCAGAGGGGTTTGACGTTAACTTCCCTCTTCCGCCAACCGACTGCACAGGTGGCTACTGTGTTTCTGCTTCAAACATGCTCGTTTTTTCACCGATCACTGAATCATCCCGGTTTTTCATACCCCATCATAAATCAGCCGATATATTAGATATACCGTACATATCAGTGGCATACACATACACTACCAGTCAAAAGTTTGGACACACCTGATTGAATGTACTATGTTTTTCATTATCTTAAAGCTTATGCTATCTAAAGGCTTATGCTTAAATGCTTGAAATTTGTTTTTTAGACAAATAGCCTTTGCCTTTCCATCAAGGCAAAGGGCGGCTACTTTAAAGAATCTAAAATATAAGATAGTTTTGGTTTGTGTAACATTTTTTTGTTCACTGCATAATTCCATTTGTGTTATTTCATAGTTTTCACGTCTTTACCATTATTCTAAAATGTGAAAAATAGTAAAAAATAAAGAAAAATGGGTGTGTCCAAATTTTTGACTGGTAGTGTATGTCAAGGTTTTTTCTCTGTGTGGGCTTTTCTACTTCTGCAGCAAGACAAATTTCACTGAACCAAACCTATCTGAACTGAATATTATATTGTATTACACCTCCCCTCAACCCTCAACCTTATCTGTCTTTGTTCCTAGGCAACCAATCCCACAGCAGCAGCACAGTTGACAGCAGCCTCCAAAGGCGGGACTCCACGCGCCGCAGAGCCTCCGCCCACCTTCCCCCCAAAACCAATCAGCTAGTCATCTCCGGCGGCGATGGCTACGAGGACTTCAGACTGACCAATAGCAGCGAGACAGTCGGGCGGGACGACAGCACCAACCACCTATTGTTGTGGAGGGTCTGAGACGGGGCGACCCAATTTGAAGAACCCAGTTTTTTTCCAACCCAGCCCCCCTCCAGCTGAGAACGGCACACACACCCTTCCTTCTCCCCTCCTGACTCCTCACCTTTCGCTGTTGTTTTTTTTTGGTCTTCTGCTTGGTCCGCCAGTCTCTATGTGCATATGAGTGTCAACTCCCTCCTGGACCGACTAGTGAAAATGGTCACTTCAAGTTTCTTGTGTTAATATGTTTCGGATGGTGTGCGTTGTTCCTCACTGAGTGGTGTTTGTGTGTGTGTATTTGTTTTTTTTAGGCACTGGATGTATACTGCATTCTCCGCAAGTATTGTCCGGTCTAGAAAAGTGTTACGAAACTCAGCCTTTACTGAAAGAGAGACAGAAGAAAAGAGAGAGAGAGAGGGGAAACAGAAAACTTTCGAAAGATTGCTTTTTCAAACTGTTCACAGTTGGAAGTACGGTGAGAACCAGAGAAGGAAAGAAAGATGGCGGGATGGAGAGAAATCGACAGAACAGAGACTTGGACTCTGCAGTATGTCATTGCACAGAAAGTTGAATGGAGAGGTGGAAGAAGGACTTTGAAGTGAACTGGGACATGGGTGAAACACATACAGTAGTTGTCTTTGATATTCTCTTTTTTTTGGACTTGGACGTCAACCCTTCACTCCATCATCACTTCATCGTAGCTTGAACTACAGACAAACCACCACAGAAAACTTCATGAAAATATATTAATATATATCTATAAATGACAATCAAGTGAAACGTTCCCACACTGCCTGTAGTTTGTGACTACGTCTCCCAACAGCTTTTGTGGCGTTCTGATCAGTGGGATTGTGTTTTCATATCGTTAAGGATTTCTGCAGCTAGAGCCCAGGATGAGCCCAGAGGTTCGGTTGACGTCTGCAAGCTTTTAAAGGAGAAAAGAGATATGAGGAGGTGCCAATGTCCCTAAACCTGATTGGCCAGCCACAAGTCTCGACAACGACCCGCTAATGGCAGATCTGAGATCAGATCTTCCTGGCCCCAGAGCTCTGTTTACCATCGTAGGGATGACATAATATCTACTCCTCAGTCAGTACTTAAGGATGGCGAGACTGCTAACAAAAACCCTTTCCCATTCTCATATAGAGGGAGAGTGAAGAAGAGTATCATTTAAGTGCAATATATGGCAAGGGTACCTAACAAGACTATAGACACATTCATACAGTCACACACACACATTTAAGCACAGCCTTCATTCACTGAGTCAGAACACACAAGTCTCTCCATTGCATAATGCAGACACACACACACTCGCACTCTTGTGTTTTTCACAGATAATCACAGTGTATCTGTTAATTCTTCTTATGTGATTTTTGATATCGGTTGAAGATGATATGAAATGAGATGAAGCAGTATCCCACTACTGGAGTTAAGTAGACAAAAAAGTGCATTGGAGACATTCCTCTTTAACACGACTATGCCAAAGCCTTGTATCTGTAAAAGTTACAACATGGAGGGGTCTGAAACTATTTTTTGTTGCCAAGAAATTTCAGCCAAAACTCCCACTGGCTGGAATTGTATTTGTTGAATGTTCTATCAGGAAGGCAATTGGGAACTATTGCTGATTTCAATAGCAAACTCTTTCTAGATGACGCTGGGCTGTGGCAGCAAATAAAAATACTTATGTACAGTATTTATGGTTTTGATTTTAGCGCCTCCTTTTACAGCACTTAATTTATAGATGATGTAGCTTTCACTTTTTTGGGTTGAGGAGGAGGAGGAGGCCCCGACTTAAATAACAGGATAGACAAATAGTGAGGTGCACTTTGGCTTGGATAGACAGACAGACAGACCTGCACATACACACACACACACAAACACTGATTTCAGTATTGACAGCTATGGTAATGTAGATAGATGTGTGTGTGCATGTGTGAGATAGAAGGAAGCAAGGTAGGTAGGGAGGGAGCGAGAGAGAGAGAGTAGGTCAGAAGGACAAATGCTGAGCACCTGCACGTGCCTAACAACATAAGCCATCACACACACACACACACACACACACACACACACACACACAGAGTGAAAAACCAGCTCTCCCTCTGTCCAGGTGTCTCTGAAGTGAAGGGTGATTCTGACTTACGCACACACACACACACACGCACGCACATACACGCTTAGCCAACAGGCTTTGGGGTTAAGCGGTGATTGTATTTGATCCCTCCAACCCTAGAAACCCTCACTGTACTTACCAACCATCTGGGCACTTCACCTCAGCTTTCCCCTCTGCCAAACGCATAAGCATTAGGCTAACTCTCCCACTGGGATCTAATGACAGGGGCTAACAGCTAAGAGGATTAGCTGGCCACTCTGATAACTGATTGCTGCTAACTAGCTAGTGAGGTCTCTGCCTGTGCGCAGCAGCCGTAGGTGTTGAGTGGAAAGGCCTGTGTCTGTATCTGCCACAAGCGCTCGTTTATTTGGCCGAGAAGTGTAAAAAGGACATTCTGTTCTGCCCATGATAAAAGCAAAATCCTAATTAGCCTGTAGTAGCCTGTGAAGGGTACTATGGAGGGAGGATGAGACATTTTAGCAAGGTCCTGTAACTTAGAGGTAGCAGATTGGTGTTTTTTTTTATGTACCGTATGATTCACTACACTGACATTCGTGTTCCCGGTGCCAAGAGCTGTTCCCTGGGCAGTTTATCTATGAAAATACACCCATGCTGGCTGTAGGGCGAAGGACAGATCCCTACAGATTGGAATTCAGCCCGTTTTCTGTGAACAGTGAAAAGTTGTGGGTGTTCAGAGTCGTAGAGTGTTTAGAGCAATGTCTGTGTGTTAAATTTGCTTGTGTCAGCGTTTCTTAAACTGTGAGTCGAGCGGCAAAATGGCTGGCGGCCCCTCGCTGGTGGGTCCCCAGATGACAAGAGTGCTGGTGTGTTTTCATGAGCACGTGTGTCTCTGGATGACACTAAATTACTTAGGGTCCCATGCTGAAAAAGTTCTAAGAAACCCCGCTCTATGACTGTCCAAGTGTAACAGTATGTGTGATAGTATGTAACTACAATACAGCAAGCGGCTGCCAGGGTTGGAGTCATGTGACTTTCAGTTCAGCTGATTCAGGAGGTAGATTTCTTCAAAATCTGAAAACTGAAAAAACATTTGCCTTAAAAAACATAATTTGTCAGTAGTGACATAAGAATAAATGATCAGTTGTTGATCAGTAGATACTGTAAGAAGAGCATTGCATTTTTTGTTTTGAACTCTGAAATGAAACTGAATTGACTCAGATTCTGAATGCGCAACATTAATTTTACACACACACACGCACACACAAGTACGAACACAGGCACACACACACACACTGCATCTTAGATATGAAGTAAAAAGCCTCCATGCTGATTTGACCACGATTGAGAGCATTTAGCATGTTGTGTTAGCACCATGGCGATCATTTACAGTCAGAAAATGGCAGATTTACGCTTCATCTTAACCATCACATGAAACGCTATTATCACTGTAACTCTCAGTAACTTGTAAGTAACCTCTTTATGCCCGTATGTGAACGAAGTCTTTATTGTTGTAAATATTGGTATATATTGCCTTTTTTTCTGTAAATAGTGCACCCACGGTCCTCAATTGTTGATATGAATCTAATGGCATATTTTTATATACTTGTGTAAGGTTTGTTTTTGTTTGTATTATTTTTTTTTCCCTCTGGCATGCGCTGTCAGTCACATTTAAATTATAACTGTCACTGAACCTTCCAAAAGAAGAAGAAGAAGAAGAGAGACAAGATGGCCTCCGCTGTCATCAGAGCAACTGACAGATAAAGAGTTTGGACATTGCTGTTTTCAGTGGCAGCCATGTTGGCACCACCATTGTTGATCTGTAGATGTTTGCCGTCTCACCATGGCAACATCACGGAGGGCTTTGTTACTTACACAGCCAACGCAGAAGGGAAAACAACATGGCGGCGCCCGTGTTGCAACCTCGTCAAAACTCTGTCTATTGGTGGCTCTGGTTGACATCTTGCAGTTGTCATGGTTACAGTACTTCAGAGTTACTTCCTGTATGTAGCTGTTCCTGTTTTGTCACTGTGGGTTCCTCTTTGTAATTAAATCAGTTCACTGGTGCCAGTCTCTACATGTCCCTCTTTCTTTTGCTACTGAGGTATGGATCTCTACTTTCTACTACTTCTACTTCTTTCTTCTACTTTCTGCAGCTGCTTGGGGACTTTTAATGTAAAGCGACGTACAAGATGGAGCGCATACTTGTTTTGTATGCTTCACCCCAGCAGGGATTAAACCCCTAACCCTGGCAGCGTAAGTGCCATGCTCTACCTAAAGAGCTACAGGAGACATCTCATTATTGACTTAAAGGATATGTAACTGTGTGTGTGTGTGTGTGTGTGTGTGTGTGTGTGCATCTGTGGATCTATGCGGGCCTGTGCGAGTGTGGACGTGTTGCTGGTGTCAGTCATGCTTGCAAGAACTCAAGGTGAGTCCTAGCTTTATCCAGTCATAGACATTTGCACAATTCTTTACGTCACGTTGAAAATAAAATCCAAATATGATACTAGAAAAAAATAAGATCCTTAAGATCCTTCACTTGCCGGCCTAAAAAAAGTTGAATTCTATAAAGCAGGGATCCAAAAAGAAAACGTCTCAGGTACAGTATGACCCTGATGAGGACCGTCGACATGTGTAGGTGATTTTTGCAGCCCATATAATAAGGGCTTTTTATCTTCTTTCACATGAGACAGAGTGCTTTGGTTTTCTTTTTGGATCACTTCTTTTTCGAATTGAGTTTTTTTTTTTTTTTTTACCAGCAAGTGAAGGACCCAAATTTCTAGTATCAGTTTGAATATACCTGTCAGTCCAAAGAGCACCTGCCTGTCCATATCAGACCCAAGCAGCACTTCTTATACTGCATGAAGTCCAAATATGTCTTCTTTACAACAGATGCCACTGGTCGCCTCCTGCTGACCGCAGCCCTGAACCCAAGACAATGTCACCAGTGTGGTTTTTATCAGCAGGAACTCCAATATTCATTTTGCTTTAACCCACTGACCCACAATGAAGTGTATTGTGATATGATAGCCCTGTATAAAGGAAACTATATGAATGCAGGCCATTCAGGACACACACACACAAATGTAACCCCCCACCCCCCCAATAACCCCCCATGAACACACACAAGTTACAACCTACTCACATCTACACATATTATTCAAATGCACAAAACAGCGAAGCTCTGTGTACATGTGGTGGTGCGTTACGAAGGGGGCTGAAGGGACTGAGTGTGTATCCTCACACACACATGAACACACTCTCTGAATGAAGAGAGGAGCAGCACAGAGATTCTCCTGTGTCTCACTAGAATGAGAGATTGATATTGTGTGTCATTGACTCACACACTGACTCACTGCTTCGGCCCGGTGGAAAAACTGGCAGGCTGAAAGCGAGTAGAGATTTCCTCATCCACTGATAAGTCTTAACAACGTAAGTGTGGTTAAAAAATTTGAAATTTGTGTAAATTTGGAAAAGACAAGCTTTTATCTTGCAATATTGACGCAGATGTCAAACACACATCTAACCGTAATCCACAGTTAAACTAGGCTTCCTTAAAGGTCCACGATTATAAGAATTCAAAATTTCCCCTATTTATAATACATATATGATCAAAAGTGTTTGATGTAGACATTGTTAACATTGTATTTTGTTTGAGAGGCACAATTTTAAGTTTTCAAAAATCCACCCTGTTTAACTGGCAGTTTCAGACTAACTCCAGTCAACACATCACAGCTGTGCTTGGTCCTGATTGGCTCCTCTCACTAAACAATTACTGAAATCCTTCCCATCGGGCCAGTTTGCAGCATTTGAACTGGAAAGTGTCCACTCAGCAGGTTTACCTCATTTGAGTTAGAGGAGCTTCTGTTGTCGGCCAATCAGGGTCCAGTATTGAGACTGCTCTGCCTGTTAGGACTTGGTTTTCAGATTTACTTTGATAACTAAACTAATTCAATTCAACTGTTAAATTAAATTGCAAAACATTATGAAGAACATTATCTTGGGCCACAGTATATCTGAAAACAAGATCATGAAAACTGAATAATACAGGACCTTTAACTTCCTGCCTCAACACTCTGAGATCTTGGACCCTGGACTGGAAAGCTTTGGAAGACTATTCAGAGCGGTTGTTGGGATCTACATTGTGGGCACTGTAGCTATGATAACAGTGTCCAAGCATAAAACACATCAGTGGGTCATACATTCAGGTTTAACAGGGGTTTGGATGCATTGTGGTAAAGTATTATAATTATTTATATGGAGAGCCCCATGCGTCCTGTTCATCTCTATACACTCCTTAAGGTCATTGCTAGTTTATGTAAATTGAACAGTTGTGCATATGACGCATAAGTGACTGACTAACTGACTTCCTTCCTTCTGTCACCACAGTCGTCACGCTTTGGTTAAAAGGTGAGACAGGTGATTCCCGACAGATGGCTCCCGGTCTCGTTCACGCACCGCCTCCAGTACTGGCGCGTATTCCCCGCACCGAGTGACTAGTGACGATGCAGCAGAATCAGCACAGCGCCGAGAAGAGAGATGCTGCTTTCAAGTGCTGTCGGAAATATTTTAGTAGGTTTCTTAGATAGGCCCTATTCCTCTGAATTGGCGGAATTGGAGGGAGAACTCATTACAGATTCATAAAGAAAATGTAGGCTTTATCCTCTAAGGTATTTTCATGTTTGTGACAAGATGCTTTTGATTTTTTTGTTTGTTTATGATAGTCTAGTTGTTAGTGTTCTTAGTTAAATTATGACCCCATTTGCTGGAAAGGAAACCAAGCAAAAGACAATAACAGGCTGGTAAAGATAATAAAGAAAGCCGTTAGGCCTATTGGATGTAATCTTGAATCACGTACAGTGGGAGGGCCATGCCTAAATTTCAGTTTCCTGGACAAAACCGATCATCTACTTCACCTAGCCTGCTGAATCAACAAGAAGCTGTTTCTACTTTCACTCTTTGTTTCACTCTAAATGTAACTTTTAGTTTTGCATTTTTGTGTTTAGAAAATTAATTAAAACATCAAGTACAAGACTGATGCGCATTCCTTTGCTTCATTCTGACACCGCAGCACAAAGTAGCTCTGTGCTGCTTGATTTTTAAAATAAAACAATAGCCAAAGGACGACCAAGCACTTGAATGCGGCGATATGTCGTGTTTACGATGAACACTTGAACGCAGCATGAGAGAAAAGAAAAGAGAGGGGGTGGCAGATAGAGACAGGGGAAAGGCAAAGTCAAAGAGCGAGAGAGAGGAGGGGAACTACACTGCGTGTCACACACACGCACGCACGCACGCGCGCGCGCACATGCACGTGAACCACACACTTGGGTTTCAGCTTGCAGCGGTGACGCACTGTGAGCTCACGGAGCCAGTTAAATATTTTTTTTTCACAGAGACAGGAGCTAGAGAGGGGGAACCTCCTTTACCGGCATTGTGGTTTTTACGTATTTCCAGGCATTTTAATTACATCTCTCAACTCAGTAGCTTACAACTGATGATGCTCGCCTCGGATCACTGATTTCAACCTCATTTATTCAACAAACTGGTAAGTCTGACAACTTTTACCATCTAGTAGTAGCCTGCATTAGTGCTGAAGCCTATAGTTTAGTTTTGTCAGTCATTGCCGGCTAGTGTGCGGCTTCTCTCGCCGCAAAGCCTGTCCAATCATCCTGACCACAGTTACTCATGGCGCTGATGTTCTTATTACAACTTCGATAGCCCATAACCTCACCTATGGCAATTAATCCTGTTTCATCACCAAGCATAGGCTGCCTTTATCTATGGAGAAACACGCTTGTGCCTAACTTTATAATGTAGCGATTTTTTTCCAGCGGGCATTAGCTTCAAGCTTCAATATAACATAGATGTTATGTCATGTGCCATTTAATTACTATAATATTCCTATGATATTCTCTTTGGGGGTTATAGTGTGTCTACTCAGTGAGTTTATTGTGACCTTGTCTACGTTATGTAATTTTTTTTTATCCTATAGTATTCCTATAATATTACTATAGACGTATGTTTTTGTTGTGATTTGTATAGAGTCCTAAAATGTAGATAGTTAGATAGGAACTTGGATTTAAACTTTAATGAGATAAAAAAAAAAGAATAAAAAGGGATTTATTCTGTAATATGCTCTGCCGGGTTATTCTGCTGTAAGCAAATGAAAAGTTCGGTGGCTTAAAAACTAGTTTTAAACTAGTGTGCTCTCTGTAATGACAGCTTTGTGAGAGAGGCTCCGTTACTAGAGTCAAGCGCATGCTTGACGCACTGTCACTGGTACGTGATGACCTCACTGCTTTAATCATTGGTAGTACCTGATTACCCCCCCCCCCCTCTCTCTCTCTATCTCTACCCCCCCCCCCCCCCCCCCCCCCCCGTCTCTCTCTCTCTCAAAGGAAACCTAAACCTTATTAAAGTAACTAGACTCTGGCCCTGCTTCATTTATATTCATCTTTATAATCACTTTTATATGGATGTGATGGATCAATTCAATTTAATTCAGCGTGCTTTATCAAACAGCATTGCCAAAGTGACAATTAAAATGTTGAGTATGACTCTCACACACACACTTTATCTCTCTCTATCTCTCAGCTCTCCACTCCTCAAGTAACTGCTCATTGGAAATTGTGTGTGCGTGTGTGTGTGTTTTGCATTGCATATACTGCACTACTAGTCCTGCCAGACTGTATTGCATAATGAGTTCACTACACCGGAATGGAGCAGATACAGCTAGGCACCCTGGGTACACACACACACACACACACACACACACACAC
This sequence comes from Centroberyx affinis, assembly GCF_046629955.1. Lineage (NCBI taxonomy): Eukaryota > Metazoa > Chordata > Actinopteri > Beryciformes > Berycidae > Centroberyx > Centroberyx affinis. The sequence continues at coordinate 25,200 of NW_027279794.1, forward strand.
ACACACACACACACAGATAAGCGCTGAGATGAGAGGCCAGTGTCATTTTTGGCACAGGAGGTCCATTGTCGGAGACCAAATTCCAGTGTGCTTGTATCAATAAGAGGCTGTCGACTCTCTCTCTCTCTCTCTTTCTCTCTCTCTCTCTCCCTCCCTCTCTCTCTCTCTCTCTCACACACACACACACACATCCACCAGGAGGGGCTTGCACAACTTCACTAGTCCATCTCTGTCACCGGGGCTCCATGTCTATGCATCTGCTTATCCAACACCCTGGGATTTCTTTTCATTTACTGCTATATAGATGAAGACTGTTTCTGATGATGAGAATGGGTTTTATTTGATATACTGCCGTCATACTATGATGATGGTAATTTAATAAGGACTTAGTATTCATCAGTCTCATCATATTATGATGAAGGAGAATGTACAGAGTATTTGATGTAACATTCATGAGAAATTTTAAATATTTCATGCATCCTATCTTCCGACAGGAGGACAAACTGTATCCTATGCTATCCAGCACTTGCACTTTTCCCTCCTGGGAAAAAGACTGTGCATGTGTGTGTGTGTGTCCGGATGTGTGTGCAGTGTGATTTATGGAGGTGGGATTTTGTGTGTGGGGATGTTGAAATCCAGACAGGAGATTCTTTTGGTTTGGTCAAACCAAATTTGATGGGCTCAGCAAACCATTTCACTATCTAGCCTGGATGAAAAATATTTTTGGTCCTCTCACCTATACATTAGCTCTGCAAGTATGTAATTTCCTATACCATAAGAGTTGAGTCTAGAGAGATATATAGGGGGGGGGAGAGGAGGGACGAGAGCAGAGGGTTTGACTGGGTTTGTCCCAAATGCCTTTCCAAGTTCACGACCTTCCTCTAAACCTGCAAGTGAACTCTTCTAGTTTAGCTTGTCTGTGTAGTACAGAGCTGTTAATGCCTAGATCTTTAGGCCACTAATCGGTTATTTGTTTTTTAGTCAGTTTTTAGTCGATTATGATTTATTAAGAAGCCCTTTTGTCTATTAACTAGACTGAGCAGTCAGTTCAATCGTATGAGTATTAATTGACTGTAATTACTTAAAAGGCCGGCCACGATCATTTTAAACAGTTGTGTCAGTGACAGTCAGGACAGGAAGGAGTTGCATAGCAGGATTTTAACATGCTTCCTTTTGGCCTGCCACAATATGCACACATCTGTGTGTCTGGTTAGGATTAACACATCTTATGTCAACAGGTGTGACTTGTGACATATTGAATTCATGTTGTGGTTTGAATGACGAGAAGATGTATTTTCCGTAAGTAGACACACAGATGTGATAAGAACATCATCGTCACATCATCATTTTAAAGAGCATAATTATCATTTCCAATGTGCTGTATGTGTCTAGTAGCGTATCATTTTGAAAGGAAGTTGGATTTTGTCCATCCTGTCATGTGCTCAACTGACATTACAGTTCACACCAACAAAACTGACAGCTGTAATTATACCACTGACTGACACACACACACACACACACACATCACTCTCTCTGTCTCCGTCTCCCACATTCATGCACACTCACATACACGCACATGCACACACACACACACACAAGCAGGTACACACCCAGGCAAAATAAACAAAACAACATTGATTCACTCTCTCTCGCACTCTATCTCTCTCTCTCTCACACACACACACACACACACACATACACACACATACACACACATACACACACAAATACACTCAGCCTTAATTAGGAGGTGGTGTAACGAGAGTGTATGGGTGGATTCAACCCAAGCCAAATTTAACCCCCATTTTATCTCTCCTGCCCCACCCAAGGCATTTACGTTGCTCCATTGTTGTATAAGAGAGGAAAAAAATAGATAATTTTTGCATTTGAAAGAACAGATATAAAGATAAACTGCAATCAAAGCAGGGCAAATATTATTTTGATCAAAAACACAATGTTTCCACTCAACCCATGGGAAAACTGTGTGTGTGTGTTTGTGTGTGTGAGAGAGAGAGAGAGACAGCACGTTCAAAGTTGTGCACGTTCAAATAAAACGTTCTTTACATGATTATTCGTGGTTATTAATCAAAACAAAAATGTTGAAGTGCATGTCATATTAACATATGTCAATGTTCAATTGTCAATTTCAACTTCACTTCAACCTTCTTCCAACTACTACTTTTCTTATTTCTTTCATTTAATGAGCCATTCTTTCTTTTTTGTGTCACTTTTTTGGTTGCTTTTCCATTCATGTGACCTAGGTGTCAATTTCATATGTGTTTAGTGCAAACTAATTCACTGCTAAGCCTGGATACCTGATGATGAAGTATATGAGTGATATGAGTGCTGTATGATGCCAGAGAGAGAGAGAGAGAGAGATGGGGGTGGAGAGAGAGAGAAGGAAGGGAGGGAGGGACAGAGAGATGATTGAAAGAAACGAAAGAAAAAAGAAAGAAAGAAAGAGATAGGAGAAGGCTACCAATGAGAGAGAGATGTGCGATAGCCATATCTATTTGAACTGAATGCATAGAGACAGATCAAGGGCCTCAAGACTGCAACAATTAAAGCAAGAGAGGAGGGAGGGATGGAGAAAGAGAGAGAGGGGTGGGTGGGGGGGGGATCCTGTTAGTCCTGTGTATCTAGACATAATGCATTAAATGTTTGACGCCAGAGAGAGGGAGAGAAGTAATAATAAGAAGTAGTAATAGTAATAATAGTAATAGCGATAGTATTTTTTATGTTATTTTTTCACATTTTTCACATTGGTACATTGTTACACATGTAATATGCTTTGGCAATACAAATGTGTGAATTTTGTCATGCCAGTTTCACTGAATTGAACTGAATTGAATTGAATTGAGAGAATCATGATCTTGTAAAGCATGATGTCCAAGTGAGCGCTATGGACTGAGCCATAGCGTTTCATTCATGTCAGTTTTTCAGTGTTTTTCTACCATAGAGAACGAGAGAGAGAGAAAGAACAGACAAAAAGTGGAGGATGATGGGGGAGGGAGAGAAACTGAGGGTAGAAAAAAGAGGAAACAGAGACAAAGAGATGAGGAAGGGAGAGGAAGACGGAAAGGAGAAAGACAGAGCGAGCAAGACAGACAACACAAGTGAAGAAGAGAGACAGAAAAGGGAGGAAGACAAAGAGAATCGCCTGTCTTGCTCTTTTCAGGTGCAAAATATCAAGTGGCTTTATGGAACTGAATAGGGTTTGTATCTTACATGGATGATACACACAAACACACATCAAAACCTGTATTAGCGGAAGGATTATCAGGGTAACTTCACATACACAGATGCACCGCTTAGTCTTCATGAGTGCATGTGTGTGTGTGTGTGTGTGTGTGCGTGTGCGTGTGTGTGTAGAACACACAACATGGCTACGCTTTAATTAAGCCGTCAATCCTGTCATCTGTCTGTTCATCCGTCCAACCAGAGTGGTTGGGATTGCCGCCAGACGGCCTTCCGTCCCCGTGCCACTGCGGCTTGCTTTCCCAATGTCAGCCAGGAAGCTCCGTGCCAAGGAAATTCCCACTTCACTAACCACACATCCCCATCCAGGCCGGACCCGGCGCTCCGGACACGCAGATTGGTAGAGAATCGGATAATTACAGGGGAACCAGGCACCAAGTCCTGCAGACGCATAGGCAGGAGCGTGCAAACACACTCGCCTGCACACACACATACGCTAGAACGTATACATAGATGCGCACATGCTGAACTAGGAGTTATATGTGAATCAGAGGGCTAGATCAGAGGGTAGAGAGAGGAAGAGGGTTTTGGCACACAGCAACCTCCCCCCTTGGAGAGCTGCATTGGTCTGATTTTATAATAAAAAGTGACACAGAAAGATGGTAAACACTCAAATCTATCCATAGTCTGTTGATGACAATTCCCTGTCTCCTCTGTGTACTCACCCTCTGATGCTGAGCTTTTGTGCCTATTGAAAGAGTTTGGTTTAACAGCTTATTTCGCAGGATGCTGATGATATGTAAGCCAGCGAACTGCAAGTCATGCTACACAGAGTTCCAGTCCGTTGAGCTCATTTTCTTGCAATTCAGGAAGTGGAAAAGAGTCACTTCCCGGATGTCTCGGCTGTTTTGTAATTCAAAGGTTCAAAGGCTGTGTGTCAGCAGTTCTTGGCATTGGGACATTGTGTGTTGTTCTGATGTACTTTATCCCTGATTCCTCTATTTGTTTTTTATGTGCCTGCTTATGTCACTGTAGTGTTTCTAACTGTTGCTGTTACGCAAATTGCCTCTGTGGGTATATTGTTTTTAATTCGATAATTAAAAGAAAAACAATATATTATGTTGTATTCCTCCTCGTTGGAGACCATGTCATACATACATTATTCTTAAAAAATGATGGACGATATAATAAGTAGTGAGGATAATATAATGAGCATGTATAGACCTATTTCCATTGTGGTTTGTACTTTGAGTGGCAGGTCGGTCAGTCGGGGCACATGGGCCAACTTGAGTCCAGTTCATGACCTTTGCTGCATGTCCTTCCCTCCTGATTTCTCCCTTTTTCTCTCTCTCGCTTCCATCTGTCACTCCCTACTGTGTGCTGTTCAATAAAGCAGACATAAAAATAAGCTTTAAAAAAGGAGGAAAAAGGGACCGCAGACGTTCCCCTGTGGCAGCCCTTTGGGGAAGAAAGACGCAGCTGAAAGGAACCACAATCTGCTCGCAAAACTCGCCAAATACCGATCGCTTGCTTTTAGTTGCCAGTTGCAAATCACACACCAGCAAAAACTCATGTCCACTCCAAGCTCTTTGTGACAAGGCACAAGTGAGGGACCGTGTGTGTGTGTGCACGCGTGTGTGCGTGCCTGTGTGATGTTTTGGAGGGAATCCACACAATCCCTCATGTGAGGAGTGCTACAGACATGCCCCGTTTCAAAACAACCGCTGAGTAATGACAATGTAGCTGCATAGCAGGAAATTGAAACTCTCGTCTGTAGCAGCACTTTTATAGAGTTATTGAATACAACTTGAACGACTGCATACTTAGATCCATAAATACTTGCCTGTGTGTGTTTGTGTGTGTTCATTTTGGGGGCAAACTGCAGGGTTGCAAAATCATGGTTTGGGAGTTTAACTGCGTATCTCCTGTTTATTTTTTTGCTCTTGATCTCATCCATAGGGAAGCCAAGTTGTTGGAGGAGAGGAGAAAAAAATGCCACCTTTAGTGACTTTGAAACATATTTTGCACATGCAGGGGCACATACATTTACATACATGCACGCACACACACACACACACACACACACACACACACACGCACACTATTTATACACAATTGCACTACTTACTTACACATATGTTCTTACAAATGACTACAACACGCTCAGAGAGCCGTAGACGTAGTATTGAGCCCATATGGAGTTGTTTAACATTCCCAGAGGTTTGGTTTAGATTCCCACTGCTCTCTCTCTCTTGTTTCCACCTCTCCAAGGTGGGAATGTCCCACTGGGAGTTGGACTGACTGGCCCAGTGGCCCATTAAGAAGCAGTTCCCTGTGGTTTAAATCCCTCTGCTTAGCTGTAATGGGGAATGCACTCTCGTTCTTACTACTTCAGCTTTGTCCTCCTCAGTGTTTCCTGAGAGCAGGACAGTGTGTGAATAAGACTGGTTCCCATACAGGAAGAGGACATCTGCTATTTAACCTCATGTGGCAAAGCTCTTTTCATTACTGACCTTTTCATTAAACATTGGAAAACAATTGTATCTGTATGACACAGGGTTTAAAATCAGATTCTCTCTGCCTGAACTCAGCCTTTGAAATGTGGATGAGTGGATGTTTCCAAAATGGTTACCAGTGACTAAAACAGTAATTACCTAAATCCTTTGTCTTTGTTTGACAAATAGAAATAGCAGGTTGTAAGCACTGTTGTTGTTTTTGTAAGTGTGTGTGTGTGTGTGTGTAAGTGTGTGTGTGTGTGTATGCACGTGCAAATCTGTATCTCGATGCACACGTGTGTATATCTGTAGGTCTGCTTGCATGCATCTGTGTGTACATTTGTGTACATGCTTACCGTACATGCTTGTACCTACATACAGTATGTGTGAATGTGTGTGTGTGTGTGTGTGTGTTTTGGTGCCTCTCATGTAGGTCTGGTATGTGACACTGTTGTGAATTAGGATTTAAAGTGTTTGAACATACGGAGTTGATTTACATCCACTGTTAATGGTGGTAATGATGTAAGGGAAAATACCAAAAACACCTACTCTCTCACACACTTATTTTCTCAACTCCCATCCTCCCACGTCTTTCTGCTTTAGTCTCATCAAACCCTGAATTTGTAATTTTGAATATATAGGTATAGGCCTTGGTTTCTATGGTTTGGTAGCCAGAATTAAGTTAGTTTCTGGTGGGTCGCTGCATGAAAAGAAAAGTGTTTTAATCTACATCTGCGTCCCTGTGGAAGAAACTTTTTTTTTAAGGAAGTCTGATGTAGGGAGTCAGACATTAATTAAAATCTATATTAATTAAATTGCAGAATTAAACAGGAGTATGACTGGCCAATTTATTGTTTGTCCTACTTTGATTGCCTGTGAGGGTTAGTGTGCCTTTGTTTGTTGTTGTTTTTTTCACTGCTGCTGTGCAACAATTTGTATTATTAACTACGCACCTGAAGTAGCACATAAAACGACCTTACTCACCTCACCAACAAGACACAGTGCTTTCAAAGTTTTCAAAGTAATTGCCCAACATTGATCTTAAAATCTTTGCAAAACAGTTCTAAATGAGATAGTGAAAAAGCAACACATTGGCTGCTAATGGAATTCAGATAACAGATCTCATGTCTGCCACTTCTGTTATTTTGCTTTAGAGTGGGACAGAACAATGGAAATGGAAGGTAGGTTTGAGCTGGGATTGTGCCAAAAATCATTAGGGCTGGGCGATATGGTTGAAATCAATATCACAATAATCATAAGGATTTTCCTCGATATCAGTATATATCATGATATGGTTCATGTATGCAAAATCACGTTAAATAATCAAATTAATGTTCATCTCATTGAACCGAATGGTAATGTTAGGTGTGATGTCAAACAAAACAGAAATATTCAAATAATATTCCTACCATACCTCATTTTATCAGAGTTTTTAAGTATACTTTGCTTGTCATCATCAATTCAGAGCAGAAATGTGTGTCACGATATTAAAATATCTTCATATCATCACGATATGATTCCACTGAAAGACGATAAACGATAATATTGAATTATCGCCCAGCCCTAATGCTGATACTCTGTTTCTATTGATGAGAAAAAAGCCTTAAAAACCATTAAAAGATGATTTAAGAAAGGTTTTTTTGCATCACCGTCAGTTTGATAAATGGCCGATGATAGAGGTTTCTACTGTATGTATGTCAGCGTGTGGTGGCTGTGGGAAATCGGAGCGGTGTAGCGTCACCCTGGTGCACCCTGGGATCTCTGGTTGCCGCAGGAGTGTTGCCCTGGTGGCATCACAGGACTGTAACCACAACTGAGCACCTTACTGCATCCAAGTGAATTCTCTCTTTCTTCCCCCTCTCTTTCTCGCCCCATCACCTCATCATCACCTCTTCCTCTCACCCTCGCTCTCTCTCGTCAACTCGTCCCCTCTCTCTCTCTCTCTCTCTCTCTCCGCCGTAGCGATGTCTGATAGACAGCGTGTAGCAGAGACACAGGAGAGGCCCGCTAGGTTTCTGCTGGTGTACAGTTCCCCTGGAAAACATGACAGGGTGACATCACACCAACCCAAGGACAGAGAGAACGAATGATAGACGGCACGCTGAGACAAAGAGACAGAAAGAGAAACGCATCCGCAGACAAGTTATCAGACACGCTCCCCATAATGAGACATTGTCTATATAATAACGTAGAAAGCGTTGGCGTAAATCAGCCATTCATTTGCCGATAATGGGCACTTCCATTAAGTCAAACAGAGGGTATGGTTGTCCATCTCACGTCGTTGCGATACACGTGCACATTATCTCAAGGTCCACGAAATGTCTGATGGATAATGGGGTGTAATTACCTTAAACCTCTTTTGCCTGCTCAGTTCTTTTGTATTGTATTTCACTCTTTGGAACCGTAAGATAATGTGCATGTGCATCACAACGAGGTGTTCCCCGAGGCTGAACAAGCCACACGGTCTGCTGGGCTTAATGGGTAGACGTTATCGCCATGTGAACGGTTGATTCCGGCCGTATTACGGGGTGGAGGGTCTTTGTTTGAAGTGCATTTATCAAAGTGCAGGGTCAGCCATTTTTTGCAGTGCCATGCCGAAGGACACTGCACTAGATATCAACAGTTGTGGGGATTAAACCTGCAAGCTTCCAATTATGGGATGATCATGTACATTGGGGTTAAGCAACTATATGGCAATAAAAAGGAGTGGCTCTGTTTTTTTTTTTTAATCTAGCTACACCAGTATAAGTAGCAACACTAGCATTACTCAGTTTTCACTTGAAACAAGTCTAGAGCTGGTGCAACAATGCTGGAAATTGGTACAACCTAACCTAAAGTTGGCTTATCTGAAAATGTGTTTCCAAGCAAGCCAAGGCTACAATGCATACATTACCCAGTAGATGATTTTTTGCTTAGTGCTCAATGTTAGAGGATCATTTTTCTTTGGGATGATGTTTTGCTACATCGAGGCATTAGGGACAAAGTTATGTTAATTTATGCAGAATTATGCTTGGACAAAAATGCTTGGGTGGCGTAGTGAGTAGGGACACCGTCCTGCTAGATCCAAACCTCTACTAGCCCCAGGGGAGATGTCCTGTAGCTGACCAGGCACTCTGACCTCACTGTGGAGGGGGGCAAGCCAAAAAACAGTTTCTCCTTCAAGGATCAATAAATTATCATTCTTCCTACTATTCCTCTCCATTTATTTAAATTGCTTATATGCAAATTGTGATTGGACTGCATCCAGACTATGTAAGATTATAATCACAATGTGAGTCTGAATGCCTCTTATCTCACATAGCCACACCTCCGGCTCAAACAACAGACGTCTGGACAAATTTAAAGTCACACTGAAATGAAAAGTGACTGTTTCATTTTAGGTCATTTATACATCTATTTTATTTTACATCTATTTGACAATTTATGCCAACAAAACAACAACAAAAAATAAAAATAATAATTTTATTATATTTTTATATCAAAATCTCATTACTTTTACTTCCTGGAAAATGGAAAATCTTTAGTGGTGACATCATCGTGTACCAGGAGGCGTACATAAAATTACATACAAATTCTGCTAGGGCGGAACATGGCACTGGTGCTCAGTTGTTTACTGGCATAGGAACAATAAGGAAGTTGCTGCAGTTAGCTAGCCAGTGAAACAAAACCAGCCATTACATCCCTGTTATTCGGCAGTCTTCAAGCTGAGAAGCTGTAAAGGCTTCATTGACTCTATCTGGTGTAATGAGAACACTTCTGGCAAAACACCTTGATTCAAAATTTTCATCCATTTTTATTTTGCTTGTTTAAATAACCCTAAGAGTTTGTATATTAACTCAAATTTACTCGGCAAGGCAGCTAACATTGTAGCTCAGCTAACGGTGCAAACTTGTTCTACCCAGGCAGAAAAACAAACCAGAGGTGCCGAACTGAGAGCAAATCAATGCTGCCTTTAGCTGAGCAAAGTCTTGTTGTCCCACGTTTTATGACGAGAATTTCTCACACAAGATTAGAACTCATCCAACTTAGGTTTGATCTGAAAGAATATGACTGAAATCCTGACATTGAATGCATCCTGGAAAACCCCATGTAAGAGTCACGTGTATAACCAGAATCTAGTACACTTGATAAATATGGCCCATTGTTTGTAAGCCAAGATGGCGGCTGCTGGACCCTATTTTACCTTTGATCTTTCCTGCCGCTCTTTGACCTCAGACTGAAAGGCCTGGAATTCCAATCATTCTTCAGTTTCCCCTTCTGCGGTTCCTTCCTTCCTTCACAACTTCATCCAGTAGGATTTCTCAGCTCAGCTGGAGTATGACATCAAAGCGCCAGAAAAAGCTCTGAAACACACTGGCTGTGATTCCAGTCCTCGCCCCAAAAACCACCACAGAATGGAATAATGTCCATGTTTTTGTCATGTCCTTGCCATTACTTCTTTATTGTTGCTATTTTTGGGTCCACAGAACAAAACAGAAAATGTGACAGGTCATCCGATGTTGTCGCGTCTTGTTATTTGTATCTGTCAAACAACAGCATCAAGGGTTTTGGGTAATTACTGTTTTACGCACTTTAGGAAAAGTCATCACGTTCTCTCCCTCTCTATACTCCCTTCCTCCTCTTGGCCTGTTTTGAATTTGTCCTGTCTTGTTGTTTTCATCCATTCACGTAAAATGACTAAGGCATTGTGGGTGTTGGTGTCTCCAGCCCAGCGTTGTTTAGCCTTTGTGTTGGCTTCTTTATTGTGTCCCCTGGGATATTTTGAGAGGTGTTAATGTCCCGTTATATCCTGCTCTTCCTATACTCCCTTCTCTCTCTCTCTCTCTCTCGCTCTCTCTCTCTCTCTCTCTCTCTGCCCCTTCCACCCACCCATCCATGCATCAGCAGCTTCCCAACCCAAGGCACATGGCTGGCACAGGCGTGAAGCAAAGGAGGAGGATTATGAAAAGTGAAAAATACAAACTATAAAATGCAATTACAGGATTGCCAGCAATGAAGCAGAAGAAACTAGGCTTGGGGCAGGGAAGACACGTGGGAGAGAGGGAAGAGAGTGAGAAAGACACGAGTTTAAACAAGCAGACGAAGGACTCTGATTTCCCAAGCAGGGATTAAGTCTAGTCCCAGACTAAATTGTTTTTTCACTGTACACCTCTGTTGAAAAGTGTTTTTCTATGTGCTGCAGGTGTCACTCATGATAAAGAGGATTATTATGGCTTCTTTTCACTATGAGTGTCTCTTGTGTGGAAACTAGTCCTGTGTTTGTCATCATAAACGACAGAAACACACGCTACAAACACAATGATTGAAAAGTTCACCCTTGAACTAGATGGAGAATAACATTTCTACCAGAGGACTGACTTGACCAGGAGGGTGAATTTGCTGATCTGGGCTGAGTTTTGCAATTTCGCCATTAATGGTTAAGGTTAGAAAAGGTGCTGGAGAACCTGATGCCAGGTCAGTAGTGAGTGAGATTAACTGGCAAAAAGGTAGTACTCATGATGCACAGACATTGCATGAAATGTACTGCATGCAGGATATTGCAGCTCTGAGGTATTTCTGGGTTGTTTTTTTTTGACACACTGATGAAGGTCTAGATGGCTGAAACAAGTTAGAAGATATTTTGACTTCTGTTTTTGCTTAACTTGATATAGACTTTTCTCATTCTCCACATACAAGAGTGCCTCGGTTTCTGGAAAAGCTCAACCTCACTGCCCACTTTTTCAGGTACGGCGGTTTTCTCTTCCACCTTTTTCACATCACAGCCCTCAGGGTATTTCGGCTAAAACTGGATACAATGCTGTTGCCCATTGCAGACTTGGCCTACACACTGGCCTACAGAAATGGAAGGGATGAAAAGGTGTAGGAATGTTACTGAGGTAGACAAATAAAGAAAGAGTGGGAAGTGGGAAGAGAGGATAAAATGGGAGGATTCCGTTGTATTGTTGTGGGCTGTGGTGGCGGATGGAGGGATTGAGGGCAGAATAGAAACAGGGAGAGAGGGTTAGGAGAATGGAGGATGATGGAGACCGCTGCGCTGTTTGTTGAGTCGGCATAGCGCTGCGTGACGGGTGGAGGGATGAGGGAAGGAAGAGAAGGATGAAAGGATGGGTGTATGAGGGAGACGGGGATACAGCACGTGCCTTCGGGGACAGTGGAAGTCCCACGTGTGGCGGTCACTTCTGTAGTGGGTTTGTGGGGAAAACCTCAGACACACTGGATTTAAATGGAACGTCACACACAGACTCTGCTAGTAGCCTGGCTGTGAATGCATGACTTTTAAGGTCAGTGGGGACTGGAGAGAGCATTTTGAGGACCATCTTTTTAGACTCACTTCACCTATTGATGATGGTCCCAGGACAAACATTTTAGGATGCATTTTTAGGTGCATTACCTGTGGATGGTGGTCAGGTGGTCTCCTCCTGGTTCCATATTTCCAAAATGATTTTTCTTGTGTCCAAAACCTTTCTATTGATTTCCAGACTATTTGGAAGATTAATACAGGCTGCTTGCCAACATGTCCACAGCAATCACCCCAATAAGCAAAGGCTTAGACTTTAGTAATGTAACAATGCAAATAACATTTGGTGTCAATTTCTCCAGAATAATTTAGCACCCCAATTTATCATCCTGCATCATACCTTTAGGTTCTGACCCGTGGTTTAAGAAATGTTGGACAAACCTGTGCATGGAGGTCAGATGTAAAGACGGTCTAACTGTGATATAGAACTGGTTTTCAAACATTTTCCCCTATATTTTCAAAAGGATTTTTTTGTGCTGCAAACCTACCGGCCAATAAAAATTGGGCACCTTCCTTTACCTGACCCTTGACCCACCTTAGGTTCTCAATCCAGTCTTTGAAAAACACTGTTACAAGGATGATGAGGGATTTTTATGCATTCGATACACCAGTTTTACTTTGCTCTGCTTCCATTTATCTCTGTCAGTTGTATTCAAGCACATTTGGTTCAGTGACCACAATTGTAGAGGTCAAGTGAGGTCCGCTCTGGAAAACCAGCATTCCTCAATCCCTCTAAACCAGTCCAATTTGTTACTTGACACTTTCCAAAAAAAGAAATGCTTAACTGTAGGCCCCATTTTTCTTTTGCTCTCTCTATCATTGTCGTTTTATTGATCGTTTTTTTCTTATTTTAGTTGTGTGTGCATGTGCATGTGAGTGCGTGCGTGCATACATGTATGTGTGTGTGTGTGTGTGTGTGACTTGTAATTAGCCTCTTGCTCTGGTCTATATGGCATTTTAACAGATGCTTCTATATATAACGTGCTATCAGGCTGAATTTTAAATGCTGGTTTTAGTAATCTCACTCCCTGCCACTTTCTCCCCCCCCCCCCCCCCTCTCTCTCTTTCTCTCTCTCTCTCTCTCTTTCTCTCTCTCTCTCTCTCTTTCTCTCTCTCTCTCTCTCTCTCTCTCTCTCTCTCTCTCTCCCTCCCTCTCCCTCTCCCATTTCGATCTACTGGCCCTTGCCCTCCAGGGCTATGTTGTTTTTTAAAAGTGGTGGTTTTTCCGTCCTCGCTTTATCATTCTCTTCCTCCCTGAAATTATGCTGCAGAAGCCTGTCATTGGCATGAGGGCCTTGCCGGACCAAAATCATAAACTCATTACATTTTTTATTTTCTTGTTTGTATAAAGGCACAGCTTGGTGTTGGCTGAGTTGCATAGCATTGCGGGTGTGTGTGTGTGTGTGTGTGTGTGTGCCCACACGCGCACACAAGCACAAACGAGTACCCATGTATAAATTTATACACGCATATGTGCACAAGGGCATGTTCATGCATGCCGGCACACACACATTCACATGTACAAGCACAGGCCAGAGCTATGCTGTAGGCTGTGTGTTGTGTGTCTCTATGTTTGTGCATTTGTGTGTGTGTGTGTGTGTGTGTGTGTGTGCTGACCACACACAGCAAGAGAATGAATGGGTTGGAGTGGAGAAGTGTTGATTTGCTTGCTAACTAATGCTTAAAACATTATGTTTTGCTGCGTGGTCAAAGGTGAGGAGGTGCATTAAACTGGCCTCACCCCTCATGCACTACACACACACACACACACACACACACACACTCACTCACACACACACACACACACACACACACACACACACAATGTTTTAGCAGTGACAGAAGGGGGCATGTCCTAAGGATGTGAGGGGAGTGTCTGTGGTCAGAATGACAGTATAAGACACAGGCAGGTACGCTGAACTTTGCCATTCAGCTAGACAGACTTGACTTGTGTTGTGACTCTTTTGACCAATTGCATTTTAGCGTTAACTCTCTCACACTCTCTTAATATATATATTTTTATTTATTTATTTTTTTATTGTATTTTTTTTTTTTTTTTTAAATGTTGAAAGTTTCTCAGAGCTTTTCAAACTAGCAAGCGTGTGACTTTGAGAGAGTGTTTGAGTGTTTGTGGCGTGTGTTTGAGTTTGGTCCTGACTCAGCATTTGCAGCAGTAGCCGTAGCATCCTCGCTGAGTTGCCACGGCAACCGTGTCGGTCCACTGCAAGTCTGGGGTGAGTTTGCCTCTCTCTCCCTCTTTTCTCTCTCCCTCTCTCTTGTTCTGTCTCTCAGTCTCTCTCTCTCTCTCTCTCTCTGTCCTCTCCTTTCTTTTCCTTTCTTCTCCTCCACTTCTCCCTTTCCCTGCACTTGCCTGCACCACTTCTCCTTCTCCTCTCTTTTTACCTTTCTCTCTCTTTCTTCCTCCCCTACATTTTATCTGTCTCATCTTTTTTTCATCTTGTCTCTTCTTCTCCTCCTTTCCTCCTTTTTCGTGACACATGCCTTTCGCCTCCATGTTTTTATATTTGGTTAGTGGTGGTTTTATAAACCATTTTGGGGCCAATCAATCTGTCACTTATTCTCCTTCTGGGAGGAAACTAAAGAGCATGGGGGAAGAGAAAACATTCCAAACATTGTATTGTGAATATTTGGCATGTTCCCTTGCACTCCTTCATTGCACGGCTTATTGAGATTATTGGATTCATAAGGACTTAAGTCGCACAGGACGTGGTGTAATAATTGCTGAGTTGTTGTCACTGATTTTAATGCTGCGTGAATCCGTAATGTCTGTCATTTTGAAAGTAAAAATTCCACCACAAATGACCTGCTGTGCTCTGGCAGACCGAGGACCTCCTGATAATACCAGTCCCGTGCAAATCCACATCCCTGTAATTCTGCCCGCAAAAGTGGCATCGCAGCACATTTTGAGGAAGAAACTGTCATGTTCTTGTTTTACTCTGGCTGTTGCTCAGCGGTGTTGCTGGTCTCGCAGTAGCAGTAGATTATGCAGTAAATCATTTTACTTTGCTAGATTGCTATAACATATAAATAAATTGTTTTAACACCATGTTTTTTTTATATGTTTTATGATAGTTTGCTTCAGGCAATGTATTTATTTTTCTGAATCATTCTGGGGAGCCGTTAGCCTCTAGACCTGATATCACATGTTTAATGTAGACAGTAATGGCCAAACCTGGAGGTTTAGAAAATTGATAAAGACCCAGTTTTCTTGTGAAACTTGATCTAATAAAATAAATGTTCTTATTGCTTGCCCCGCTCCACAGGAAGGTCAGAGTGCAGGGTCAGATACAGAGCAGCTGGTAGGGATTCAGTGTCTTGTTTAATGGGACTTCAGCACAGTGGATGCTTGCTGTCATGGGGATTGAACCTGGCTGCACCCTGCTGCTTAGTTATTGTGACAAAACCTCCCAGACAGCATTTTCAGGAGGCTCTTCTTCAGGTCAGGTCACAATATGTAATGAAAAAGCAGGTAAGAGTTTGCTTCACTCAGATCTGAAGGTGTGTCAAGTTCAGTCTCAGGACACTTAAGTAAAAATGTATCCCCTGCAAATAAAAGTGTCCTAAGCAAACACAGAGGTCGGTGATAACAATAATTTATTTTCCTCGTGATATGTAAGTTCCAGTGGGATTTGAACCTGGTCCATCAGGTGCCAAAGGCAGCTGCTTAGTCCATGAAAGTTATATATAAGCAACAGTAAAGGGCAATAATGAATGGCTTTCCAGCCACTTCTTCTGTGTGTGTGTGTGTGTGTGTGTGTGTGTGTGTGTATATATGTACTTGACCATGCATGTATGCATGCATCCGTGTGTGTTTAAGGAGCAATGACTAGGGAGTAATGCTATTTTTACTCTGCTGTTGTCAAATGGTTTCCGATGGCAAATACTTCAGAGCCTGATGTGATATTTTACTTTAGTACACCATTGTAGCTTGTGGCACGCATATCCAAATGTGTGGGTTCATGACCAATCAGCCATCAATGTAGACTGCCCTTGTTGAACTTGTTGTCACTCACACTTTAAGCACATAGAGACATTCTTTGTCATGTTTTTCAAGATGTAATTTGGCTTTGTTTACAATTATCTATAAAAAAACATTTGCTCACCTCTAAATCACCTGAACCAGTAGTGAGTACATATTCCAGAGGCAGCTGATATCAGAGTTTCTTTTGGGGAAATGAATATGTTGTACCCCGAGTGAATAATTGCTTTAAATGTGTGTGTGTGAGTGTGTATAGCCCAAAAATAGCTACAGAGAAATCCTTGTCCATTCACCCATATCCATAAAAAGAACCTGATTCACGTTAAATGCTATTTACGGCACGTGCGACTACTCCTTACCTCCCTGTCACTGTAGTCACTGTGCCCTGGATAAGTCGCAAAAATGACTCAGGTGTTTTGCGCCGTGTGTGTGTGTGTGTGTGTATGTCACAGCTTGAAAAGGGAGTTACTCTGGTTTTTGCACGTTTGCAGCGTCATTCTGCTGTGTGTTGACTAGACCGAGTTTCATAAATACATTTTAGTCAAAATACATGTCAAACGTGCACAATTGCTTTCTAAACCTGCAATGGCTGCTGTTTTCTAAGGTGGGAGTGGATCTAACCATCTGATTTTTTTTACTTCTTTCTTCTTCTTCTTCTTTTACTTCTTCTCCTCTAGATCATATGTACATAGAAGAATACATTGAAGAAGATGAGGAACCACCTTTGCTGCTCAGCTCTTGTCCTCCTTACGGTAAATATGTGTGTGTGTGAGTGGAGAGAGAGAGAGAGAGAGAGAGAGAGAGAGAGAGAGATGATGTGTACACTTTGAGAGTGTGAGTGCATGTAGTCTATGTGTCTAACATTTATTTAACCTAAAGCATTTAAACAGACAGCTCTAAATAGGATATACAGTATCTAACTGGCATGATGTTAAAAAAGTCTGTGCAGTCAATTTTCATGCAAGCTACCCATGACTCATGAACTTGTGTGTTTGTATGTGTGTGTGTGTGTGTCTTCCAGGTGTTTGGCTGTGGTGGGACTGCAGCAGTGCAGTGTCGGTGGGGGGAAGGGTGTGTGTGTCTGCAATGTCCCGCTGGCCAGGAACCCTCCAAGGTAAGAGAGAAAGAGACAAGAGAACCTCTCAGATCTAGGGAAGCCTTGAAGGGACATGGGAGGGTGTTTTGCAGCTGATAATGTAATAACTGACAGTAATAATGTGATAAAATGTCACTCTAGATTAGTCAAAAATGTAATAAAACGTAAAGCAACACTTAAACACATTTCGACAGACATTTCATAACATTTTGACCAGTTATTACATTATCACTCAATTTTTACATGATCAGTTTCTATAGAGAGTGCTTTTGCATTCTCTTGAAATCATTTGTGTCCTCTTGACTTATCTTATCCTGACTTCACTTATCTTGACTTATCTTCCCCTCCCTGCCTATTTAAGTTATATGTATTTGAGTGATTTGAGTTGCTGGCATTTCTCATCAGCTTGTATAGTGTAGAGCTACAGTAAAGATATAATGGAGAGAGGAATGACTCCATAGTCTCTCACAAAATCACTTCACAGCGGCCTACAAAGTCCCAAACCCCAGGATGAGAACCACGGGTATAATGTTTTTATTTGCAGTGACCAAATCTTTTGCTGGAGGCTATATTTGGGTTTGTTTTGAGTCTTGCCAGGACTGAGAATATATTTATTTCCACTACCTAACTTTAAACAGAGTACAAAAAGATAATTTTAGCCTCTGACCAGAAATGTAGTGTTTCTTGGAGTGGCACCTTGAATACAAAAACACCACTCTTCACTTGCTGTTTATGTGTCTAGTTACTGTCAGTTATTTGGTTCATAAAGTAATGTTTACATGATGATACACATTTATGACATTGATTCATTGATTAATTGTCCTCAGTAATGATGCAGCTGCAGTAGATCACTTGTGATTGATAAAGGAGAACTACCATTCTTGACTTAGATCTGTGTAATTATACCTTTTATTGAAGATATGCAGAGCTACAAGAGGTGGTCTATTTTGAATTTGGCATTGTTTTAACATTGGTGAACACTGAGACAAAGGACTTCTGATTAAACGCTGAATGTCTGTTCTTTGCCTCCTACTTTTCAGCTCACTGTTCCAACATTTAATCTTTAGACTGCAACCCTTTGAACCCGGAGGGGGACCCTTCATTTTTGTCAGCTTGCAGACTCTTTTCCCTGAGTTTGAGAGCGCCTTCTTTCTTTTCTTGCCAGGCTTGTGGGCGGATCCAAAGGCCAGAGGAGGACGTGCGGTGCCAATTTTGCCCGGCGGGAACGTTTTCAGACACACTCGACTCTGAACTTTGCCGTCCGCACGCCTCCTGTGAGACCCTCGGCCGGCAGGTAGCGACCGCTGGCACCTCGAACTCTGATGCTGTCTGTGGAGAGTGCCTGCCTGGGTAAGGGCCGCCTGTCTCTCTGCCTACCTTGTTGCTCTGCATTTCTATTTATCCACCCATCTTCTGTCAAACAGTAGGCTTGACATCAATGTTTTTTTCCTCAAACATGCACCTCATAAACTTTTATGCGTTCTATATCAAGTCCTGTCATTTTCTCTGTGTCGCGTGAACAACAATAGAAGAAAACAACCAGACACACACACACTCATACACAGGCACACACACTACGTCATGCACCGCAGTGGGTAGGCAACAGCAAGCACTATAGGACATAAGGCTAAAACCGCTGAATCATTCTTCCGTTGTAAAACATTTCCACACCACATGACTCCCCCCCTTCTCTTTCTCCCTCTATCTCTCTAATTATGCATTTTTTTCTGCTACTTCATTCTTTCTTTCTGTCTTTCGGTCTTTCTGTCTTTCTTTCTTTCTTTCTGTCTTTCTTTCTTTCTTTCTTTCTTTCTTTCTGTCTTTCTTTCGTTCTTTCTTTCTTTCTTTCTTTTTTCCTTTCTTTCTTTCTCCTCTCAATGCTTTTCTCCTGCTCTGTCTCTCAACTACTCCCACTGACTTTCCCTCTCTCTCTACCTCATTCCCCCTCACTCTTTCTCTCTCTCTCTCTCTCTCTCTCTCTCTCTGTCTAGGCCTCTCTTGGTAAATGACTTCACTAATGTGGTCTTGTATTGTTTATTTAACTTCAGAGTTCAAAATGAATTCATGAGATGTGTAGCAGACATTGTATTTTCCAATCTAGGTTAGGTTTTCAGCAGCTCTGCAAATACCCATGCACTGCTTGCTGTTAAGATTGATTTGTGCATGGCTCTGTATCCTGAACATGGCTGGCAAGCTTCTTAGTGTTGATGAGTGTGTGTGTGTGTGTGTGTGTGTATGTTCGCTTGTTCTTTTGCAGATTACACTCCAGTGCCACAGGGGAAGCTTCCACCAAAAGTCCTTGTGTGAAAAGTAAGCATGATCCCGTGATGTGTGTCTGTGTGTTTTCAGGGTGTGTTTGTCCGCACACAGTAAACATCTGTCGTTCACTTTACAGTCTCATCATTTGCTCTTTCCAAAGACATGACCATATTCCCCCCTTATCTCCTGCTCTCTCTCTCTCTCTCTCTCTCCCGTCTTCCTCCTCTTCCTCCCAGCTCCCTTGGCCCCCCACGTCCGAACAGTCCGTACGGTGGGTAAGGGCCCGGCCGCTGGCGGCGGAGGGCCGGTCAACGGCACGGCGGTGCGCAGCGCCGAGGAGAAGACAGCGGAGTACGCCGTGTTCGCCTTGGTGCCCATCTTCTGCGTGATGGGCCTGCTGGGCATCCTCATCTGCAACATCCTGAAGAAGAAGGGATACCGCTGCACCGCCGAGAAGGAGGGAGGGGACGAGGAGACCGCCACACCGCAGAAAGAAGGTGAGCGGGAGATAAAGAAAGAGGGACAGGACTGGAGTCGCAGAGAGAGCCTGCTATTACAGAGGGAATGAAAGGAGAGGAGAAGACAGAGGAAAGAAACGTGAGAGAGAGAAAAACAGAGAGAGCAAAAGGAAGAAAGTGGCAGGGAGAGTGATTGCTGAAACTAGCATTTAAGATCAGGTTGATGTCACGTTCTATATACAAATGTCTATAAAAATGCCAAATTAGAAGACACATAAACAGACACACGCATGCACACGATGTGGTCAAGTGTTGTCAGAAGTTAGGGCAAAGCCAAGCCCAAGGAGCAGTGTCTCTGCGTGTAACTACAGTCCGTATACCGTGATGTGATCACACGCAATGGGAGGCATTGGAGGCTTTTTATCTCCACGGATTTCAACTTTGACTTTGCATGGGGTTCATTATATGTCACGCATGCTATGTTTTCCTAAGCACACGCTGTTATTCTAGCAATGTTCCTGTTTGAAAAGCGTTCCCACCGACTCACCCGCTCCGCTCACGTCAGAGAAAGGAAGAATGACAGACAGACACAGAAAAAAGTAGAAAGAGAGACGGCGGGGGAGGGCAGAGGAAGAGAGAGAGACGGGGGGGGGGGGACATCGAAAAGTGGGAAACGAGAGATAGGGAGAGGACCAGGCATAGTTTGCAATCTCTGGGGTCACGGAGAGAGAAAGACAGAGAGACAAAGACAGACAGACGGAGCGATCAAGCAATAAAACAAGTGTTGGGTTACCACACCCATTCCCTGCGGTTTGCACAGCCTCACAGTAATATGAGAAGTCTTTATTTCTGTCCCATCTTTGTGAAAGAGTATAGTGGTATTGTGCTATGGGACTCCCCATAGACCAAGAGTACCTAAACTATTTTTTCAGCCTGGGACCTAAATTAATATTAGTCTTTCTCTCTGAGACTCTGAGACATTCAAAGTAACACTTGTCAGGTGAGAACCCACCAGCCATAGGCCCGAGCTATTTTAGGTCAGGATCTATGGTTTTTGAAACCAGGCTGCAAACAATGTAGCACTTACTCCTGTCTCTCTCTGTAGAGACCTACACACACCATGTGAGATGTACACCCAGATTTTCCTTTATGCTTCCATTGTACATCATGTA
Organism: Centroberyx affinis; assembly: GCF_046629955.1. Taxonomy (NCBI): domain Eukaryota; kingdom Metazoa; phylum Chordata; class Actinopteri; order Beryciformes; family Berycidae; genus Centroberyx; species Centroberyx affinis. The sequence goes on from NW_027279794.1 coordinate 46,176, forward strand.
CCAACCTGGTTCTCAGGGTTGTGTAGCAGTTGATGCCCTCGGGTCACACATATCACTGTGGTGTTATCTAGCATAACAGAGATCAGCTATTATAGTTCACTTTAAAGTATTGTTCAAATGAACGGCTGAGCTAGAAAAGCTGATAGACCCTAGAAAAGGAAATGTGAGAATCTGTCAAACACAAAGTCAACACAAAGACAAATTGTTTTTTTAATCATCAATCATGTCTCCCAGTATTACCTCAGATGGTTGTTTTTTCCTTTGCTTTTCCTTAGCCAGGTTATTTATCTGTATGTGCTGCACTTCACTGTAGCCCAGAGACTGGTTCAGCCTGGGTGCTTGTTTGTTTGTGCTGCACTCTACAGTAGCATAAATACTGTTTTAGTCAGGGTGCTTATCTGTAGCACTACACTCCACTAGCATATGGAGACTTTTACCCAGTGGGTCTGTCTGCATCTGCTGCATTTCACTGTAGCCTACAGACGCTGTTTTAGAGAGGGGGCTGTAAGTGCTGCGCTCCACTGTAGCCGACAGGCAGCATCGTCATTTGGCGAGTAAGCATTAACAGATGAAGGCTAAGCTAGACGTTCCCTCGGCCACCTGTGTGAGAAATCCTACCTGGTGGTGCAAGGCTCAGAGCAAAGCTGTGTGACGGCCAAGTAGCCATATGTACTGCCGGCCTTTTCAGCACAGACATCGGGTGTGTCGGGCCACAGCTGCCGCCTCAGGAGACCAGGCCTTCTGATAACCCATCCCACGTCAACTGTTTACGTTTCCATGACAGCCGCTGCTTTGGACGGCTTACTGTAACTGGCTAGGACGAGGATTAAAAGGTTTAGTTAAGTGGTTAAGTTTTTGCAGATGTAAACAGCAAAATGGCCTTACATGGCATTAACTAAGCAACAGTTGCTTTAAAAAAAAAAATACTGCTGACGACAACCAAAAGCATGAATCCTCCTTGCACAGCAATAGCTAGACCTGTCTAACCTGGAGCTGGCAAAAGCAGCGACCATATGATAAAATTACAAAAAGGTCCACTGCACACAGGGAGGCTGGGATGCTGAGTAATTTAAAAATTCAAGTTTCAGAAGTGCGAAAAATGGGACCTTGGAAACTGCTGATGAAAAAACATTGCATCATTACGAGGCCACCTATTGATATTGTTGCAGGGTGATCATTCACAGTCGCTCAGCTGTGGAATATTCCTTCAAGCAACAGAGTTCCCCAGCAAACGGCCCATTGAACAAGCCTGTAGCACCTGATAATATCGGATAAGGCTACAAACAACATAATGAGTTGGTTTTTTTTACCTTTATGTACCTAGTCTTGGTTGACTGAACCCGCTCCTTATCAACAATGCCTTGCTTCCTACCCATACTCCACACATACTCACATTTAGGAGTTTCCCAGTACAACCAACCTCCACCACTGCTGTAGTTTGTGTTTTTACGCCTCTTGGTGCATAAGGCAGAGATAAGAGTTGTTCTTGTGTGTCAGCAACTGAATCTGTGTAGTAGATTTAGTGTAAGCAAGGCTGGGATGGGCTCTAGCCCCCTATGACCGTGAAGAGGAATTAGCGGGTAAAGACAATGAATGAATAAATGGATACGTTGTAACTTTAGCTGTCATCTAAAGTGACTTGAGGAATATCGATTTCACATTGTTCATTTGAAATTTGACTTATATGCAATTCAAAATATCAAAAACACATGGGAGAACCATCCAATTTTTTAAACACTGCCTTTATGAAGATGAAGATAGAGAATTTCATCCATGTTGACAGGCAGGAGTCACAGCAGCAGTCTTCCTGTGTATGATCTCTGCCTTTTGGTTTCGCCGTTGCTTTGCTCTCTCCCAGCACTGTGTTGTGAAACTTAAGCTGTCGCTGCACCAGGGGGAAACTCCCTCACCCCACCACACCCCACACCCCTCACCCACCCCCGTCCATCTTATCCATCCCTCCACTCTCCCTTCATCCGCTTTCTTGGCTCCCCACCCCCTCTCGTCTGAACATGACACTATCCATCCATCTCTCCTTTCCCGGATCAATTATTCAATCAGGTCCTCACCTCGTCTTTTTTGTCCCCCCTCTCTCTCTCCCTCACTCTCTCTCTCTCTCTCTCTCTCTCTCTCTCTCTCTCCCTCTCTCTCCTCCCTCTTCTCCTCTCTCCTCTCCTTTCCTCTGTTGTTTTTTCCACTCTGCTCTACATTACTGTTCTCATTTCGTTTTCTTCTTCAATCCCATTCGGCGATCTGTTTCTACAGCCTAGACTCGTGAAAATTATGCAGGGGACAGTATCATATTCATGTGCACTTCATTTAATTGTCATCATTTTTATTATAAGATATGCAATTTTTTTCATCTCGAAGTTAGGATAAAAGAGAAGACAAAATCCATGTAAACTTTTTGCAAATGAGGCCTCAGATCTAGTCCATAGGAAGCCACTGCATGTGAAGGACTCCCCCACCCTCACCCCCCTCTCTCTCCACTCCCCCCCACCCCCCCTCCCTTCCTCCCCCTTATGTCTTTCTCTCTCTCCAACCCTCTCTCTCTCTCTTCCTCCCCTCATTCTCGTCAGTCTGTGGGGGTTGCGGTTGTGCACAGCTTGGAGGACAGTTGATGCAGTGGTGCAGAGATAAAGTGTGTGTGTGTGTGTGTGTGTGTGTGTGTGTGTGTGTGTGTGTGTGTGTGTGTGTGTGAGTGAGTGAGAGAGGTGGGTAGAGGACGAGAGAAGGGGACATAGGCAGCGTGTCAAATGAAGTTAGTAAAGAGGACGGAAGATGGAGAGAGTGAGGGATTAAAAGGCTGCAGGAAAAAAATAAAGAAGTAAGGAAGGAGGAGGAGGATGGTTGGAAAGTTTCTGTCCATCAGCGTTTCCCTTTGTCTCTCTCCCTCTTCCCCTCTCCTTCTCTCGCTTGTCATTACATAACTGCCCATGTTGCAGTGCGCTTGTCTGTCTGTCTGTCTGTCTGTCTGTCTGTCTGACTGGTGTAGTCCTGACTGGGCTAACGTTCGAGGCAAACCTCCTACCCCAGCACTTTTCTCATCATCTCCAGTCAGGGGGAACACCCATGGGGATGAATTATGGCGAGGCCAGGCTTAGCTTGGCAAGGCTGAAAGCAGACGCTGCTGTGGCAGCTCAGACTGTGCTGTAGACACACAAGAGTTTGGCTTATTACAGAGCAGATAGTGACAGGGAAGCTGAGGGACGAGATAGAGTGGGGATGACAAGCAAGAAAGATTGTGAGCTGGATTCACATCCATAAACCATAGAGTGTAGTCACTTGATTGAATGTAAAAAGTGAAAGTTCATTCATGCTCCATCCTGTATAAACACACAAATGAACAAGAGTGCATAAATTAGCAAGGGAGAAACACAAAAAAGGCTTATGCAGGCAGCATTTATGCTTGAAACCCATTGCATAGATGCATGATATAAGCTTGTTTACCTTGCTAATTTATGCGCTTTTGTACATTTGTGCGCTTATATGTAGCATGAATAAACTTTCACTTTTTGCATTCAAGGAACTTCCAATCTGTTTATCTTTTGATTAATCTTTTGGCCACCTTGGAAGACCATTCCCCACAGTTTTTCCCCAAGAGTTTGGCTTATTAGAGAGCAGATAGTGACAGGGAAGCTGAGGGAAAGACAGGAGGGACGAGATGGAGTGGGGATGACAAGCAAGAAAGATTGTGAGCCGGATTCAGATCCATATCCACAGAGTTTAGTCACTGCAGTCTTTAGTTTCAAAATATCTAAAATTCCTTGAATGTAAAAAGTAAATTCATGCTACATACTGTATAAGCGCATGAAAGAACAAAAGAGCATAAATTAGCATGGGATGAACACAAAAAAGGCTTATGTGGGCAGCATTTATGCTTGAAATGCATTGCATAGCTGTCTGCATTGCATAGCTGCCTGTTCATTACTTGCTAATTTATGCGCTTTTGTTCATTTGTGCGCTTATATGTAGCATGAATAAACTTTTACTTTTTGCATTCAAGGAACTTCCATTCTGTTTATCTTTTGAGTAATCTTTTGGCCATCTTGGAAGACCATTCCCCATAGTTTTCAGTTTCAGTCATGTTAGCTCTACAGTACTGCTCCGTTTGAACTTGGGAATCTACGCCAGCTGATTTTTACAATATAGGGCTTCTTGCCATGGCTATGTTTCTGAGTTCTTAAGTGAACTGAACTGAAAACAGGACAACTGACAGGTGATTTGATGGGATTGGCTGTTCCTATCAGTAATTCAGTGGTTATGACATGGCTGAAGCAGTAAATGGGAGTGAGTGAGTGTCACACTGTCACATGGATGCCGTTATCCCCACATAGCAACTGTCACTGTGGAGATAGAGTTATTGTTATGGCCTAACAACACCCCAACATCGCTTATGCAGATAAGCGCACACACACACACACACACACACACACACACACACACAGACACACTCAGATACACACATAAATTCATTCATACAAACACATTTTCTTCTCTCTAACACAAATAACTATAGATACATGTGGTCATATGGACATACCATATACCCACACGGGAGCTCTGTTACGCCACACACACACACACACACATGCACATGCACACACACACACACACGCACACACACACTCACACATAGAGCTCTGTGTGCTTCAGCAGGGCTGAATGGAGCGTGATAGCTGAGTGAGCTATTCTGGACCCCCCGTGCCCTCACCCCTCTCCTCTCAACTGCCTCACTGTGCTATTATGGGATGGTTGGGGGTTGCCATGGTGGCACATCTATTCTCTGCTCTTCAGTCATCCACAATTCTTATCAGTCCTATCAGTGAATGGAGGCACTGTATGCTAGCAGTGGCATGCATTATATGCAATGTGCCAGGGATTTCTTTCCCCTTGTCTTTTTCATGTGACCCAGCTGTGAGAGTTGGACATTGTATCTCCTTATTTAGTCTCTATCTGACTCAGAGTGAACTTGATGTTGTGGAGATTTAAGGTAAACATATCTGTGGATAGGGTGTATCCAATCATTCAATTAATAATTCATTCTCATTGTCTGTCTCTTCCCTTCTCCTCTCTCTCTCTCTGTCTCTCTCTCTCTCTGTCTCACTTTCTCTCACTCCAGGCAACGGTTGTCCCTACATACCTGACGACCCTAACGAAGACACCATCAGTGTTCTGGTGCGCCTCATTACTGAGAAGAAAGGTACGCATATACTAAAGGCGATGTCACTGATCTTGAGTTAGCGGTTTCAGAGCAGTTCCATCACTGATGGCTTGAGAGAGGAACAGGAGAAGACAATATCATCACAGAATGGGTGTGTACACCACATGCAAATTTAACATGGCAGCAACTTAAGCCACCTCTCCATGGTAAAACGCCACAAGCTCAGACTCTCTGTGCAGTACGCTCAATTCTTGCTCACGGTGAGGACATCGCCCTCTCCCTCTTTCCATCCTAGATTAATAGTTAAGGTTAGGAATAGGGAAAGGGAGGGGAAGGTGAACCCTAGTCAGCACGACCTCCCCACTGCTAACACTGCAGAATGTACAGAGAACCATGGGGTTGTTGCTGAAGGAGGATGAGCGTTCCACCGTTTGCAGTCTATGTGTTGAAAGTTAATGCATCTCTAAACACTCACCTCTCAACACTGGAGACATGCATGGTATTCTCTTATACTAACCATCAACTCATGACAACCACTGACTCAACAAGATCATTTACGTGTCTGTGAAATGAGTTAACAGATAGCAGTTTACCTAAATTCTGTTGTGTAATCTCACTGGAGAGCAACCTAACATTGACTGGTTCAGCATTGCCAACAGAACACTGAGGCTGTCTGCAGCAGATATGAATGTTACCGATTTTTGTTTACATCTCACAAAGTGATGCACGCACATTTGCTGGCCATTAAGTTAAGAAGTAGTTAATTGAGGTGTAAACATATGAGTGACATCGTAGCATACACCATGAATCCTAAAATGACGTCAGGGTGTCTGGACTGTTTCCCAGGCAAGAGCACTTGTCCAATTAGCCAGCAAGATGCTCCAAGATGAATAGATTTTATATATAAACATTTCATTGGCACATAACTTTTAGGGTCTAATATGGTTTGTAACCGCGTTACCACAGACTGTTAAATCAATAAGCAGACGGGAGTTGTTTGACCTTAATTTGTCGTCGACAGTAAAGGTATTGACTGTCACAACATTATCATTGATTATGTCTCATCTGGATGGGTGTGTGTGTGTGTTTGTGTGTGTGTGTTCCAGAAAATGCTGCTGCACTAGAGGAACTGCTGCTGGAGTACGAGAGCAAGCAGATGGCCATGAGCAAAGCCTCGTCAATCAAGTAAGAGACCACAAACACACAAATGCATGCACACACACACACACGCACACACACAGGCACATACTCACCATATACTTTTTGCTTAGTCATGCTGCTCAAGGTCAAGCTACAGTTGGAGTAAGGGGGGTGATAAAATTTTGGGAGAGAGACAGCAAGGCGGTGAGAAATTTGGAGGGAGGTTCTTGCCAAGAGTGATGAAAATGAATGGGGGAGGGGATGGGGAGGCAGCGAGAGGCGGGGAAAGGGAGAGAAATTAAGAGGGCGAAACCTTGCCAAGAATCACTGACAGAAAGTTGCTCTTCAGGGACAAACGCAGAGGGTTAGCTGTTTGGCCACATCTGCTATATTACGATAGAGATGTTAGTCTCCCCACAGACATTGCAATGAGGGGCTTGGTCTTTGCAGACAATGCAATAATTCTAATCTACATTCAAAACCACGAGATTCAGTTTCATTTACAAGTGTACATTGTTTGAAAGAGAGTCTAATAGAATTATAGTATAACATGACTTGACTTCAGCTCCCTATAGAGTCAGCTGCATTATATAAGACGCCCTAACTGGGAAGATTAGATTTAGATTGGATTTTTCAGATGCACGGCAAGCGAGTTTTGCATTAGAGCATCTTTAGCAAGAAAGTAGTGTATGTATGCACATCCAATAACTTTTCCAGGTGCTTGGTATACTGTAAGTTGCAAAGAAAAAGGTACCTGCACACTATATTAATGTTCCCTTTTGTGGTTTATTCAGTAAAACGTAGTCTTCCACTCTTCATCAGAGCTGGTTTTCGTTAAACTCGCATGTGTATGCTATTAGTAGTGGAGAAAACCTGGAGGGACTGGAGTCTGGACGATACTGGAACACTTACAAACGATTGTCCTGCTACTACTAACTCTCTGCTGGTAGTCAGTTCAACTCAATTCATTCATTTATTCATTCATTTCATTTCAATAATATTAAGCAGCTGCTTGCCATTTATTTTTGCCTTCTTCCACAGTAAAAAAACATAAACACTGAAAAAGTATTAAGCATTAGAGTATTAAAAATGAAGTATTAAACAAAACATTCAAATGTATTCGGCACAAAGCAAGTAACAGCAACGTACAGAACGTCTGCTGTGTCCCCACAGTAAAGCTATGGAGAAGACTAATAATTAGCAGTGACTCAGTCCCTCATGTCTGAGGGACTGACCAATGTCTATTGAGTCATGAGGCTTAAGCATTGTGGAGTGTCACTAAGCTCAGTGAACATCACATATCTTGTAGCTTGAGTGTAACTACATGGTTTACATGATTTGGAGTAGTTGTGGTTGGAACTTGGGTTGGAATTGCGGCCATATAAATTGCTCAAGACACAGAAGAAAAAATCAGCATAGAAGTCATCTGAGCAGTCCAGCAATATGCTGCTGTATGTCACAGTCTATGCCACTTTATCAGTGTCCAGTGCTCTTTGTACTGGACAAAGGTAATAAGGGATATAAAAAAAATAAAACCTGTAAACTGTAGACATTGTATGTTTGTTAATCGTCATCATAGAGCAAAAAGCAAAGAGCAAGAACACATTTTATTTGGTATACTGAGACCTATTATTCTTTTTAGTCACATCATTTATCATCATTATACTCTTTGTTCTCCAAATTGCACCTCTACTCTTTGCTGCTGCAATGACCCAATTCCTCCTCAGGAATCAGTAAAGTTCATCTTGTCTCACAGTATCTTGATAGTGTAGATGATAATTGGATCCAATCCACTCTATGGAATATACTACATCTACAATAGTGAGTCCCAGTGGCCTCTAGCAATGTGCTGCTGCTCAATGGCCTGCTGTAGCCTATGAGCTTTAGATTCGAGAACATTCTGAATGCACGCACGCACACACACACACACACACACACACACACCCACACCCACATACACACACACACAGACACACACACACATACACACACAGACATTCATAGACAGGATTAAAGAGCTTTCCAGAACTGTGGTTGCATGCCGTGTGCATGCTGTGTGCATGTGTGTGCGTGTGTGTGTGCGCGTGTGTATGTGTGTGGGATTGGGAGGTTCGGCAAAGGTTATCCGGGGTCGTTGAGGGTCACCCACTAGCTAGCGTAGCGCTGGGACACATAGCTGTATTCATCTCTTTTGCTCTGCCTCTCTGACCTACACAAAAGAACAATAGAAAGCTATAGAACTATGAGCTTTTGGCTTACGGGGGCCTCTATCTAAAATGGTTGCAACATCAAGAGATTTGAAACTTTAGATTCAATTTCTCCATTTGTTTTCCACTTATTATACAATATAGCAAGGAATCTCTGTCTGTATGTGTGTCCTTCGCATATCTCGAGAACCGTTCGTCCGATCTACTTCACACTTGGCGGGTGTATTGCTGGGGACCCAAGGACGTTCAGTGTCGGATTGGACACGCAACACGTTCAATATTAATAAACTTTGAATAAACAAGCGAACAGCGCTCTGTGCAGCAGCGGGGCTCAAAGCGAACGGGCACTGCACTAGTATAGTCAAATTCAATAAGCAAAAGCACAACAACATATCAATACATAGCATAATAATACTGTGTACCAACAGCGGTTAAGGACATGTCTGGTGCTCTTAGCCTCAGAGGACTGAGGCTTGTTACTTCCTGGAACTATGGTGTGTTGCTAAGCAACATCAGAAAAAAACTCTTGAACATTCTATTAGGAAGCAATTGGGAGCACTGGGGGTATCATTTCAGTAATTTTAGTGGCCCTGCATGGGGCCACGGGAGAGGGGAAAGGTGTGTGTGTGTGTGTGTGTGTGTGTGTATGTTTAGAAATAATGAGGGGTTCAGTGTATGTTATGAAGAAGGTTATGCATTTATGCTGTGTATTTGATTACAGGATACATTTATGAATTTATAACATATGGTACACTGAATGGACATGAATGGAAAAAATTCAACCAATGCAAGATGTAATTTTAAATTGTACTTAACTCATGATGGTGTATCTCTTTGTATTTTTTTTGTCATTGATTTGATGTGAGAACCTTTTTGTGTTTAAATTTTTCGATATTTGAATTTAGAGGAAAATTCACTTTCTGTGCTGACTAAATTGAATGTATGAATAAATGAATGAAGCATTTTGAGTGTAACTGTTGCACCCACTGATCCCCCCCATCCCCTCCTCTTCCTCTCCTCCTCCCCCAGGTTCCCGGTGCTGTCCCCCCTCTCTCAGTTCCGCTCCCTCCCCAGACTCTGCCCCCACCAGTCCCACCTCCACACTATCTCCGGCCTGTCGGGCCTGGCCCCCAAACACGGCTACTGCTGCTCCCGCTGCGCCCAGCGAAAATGGCCCCCGATCCTGATCCCTCCCCTGGATTCCCTCAAAGACCCCCTGAAGCCCCCCCAGACCCTCATCCTGCCCTCCCTGGACACGGCCGCTGACCAGCAGAAGAGCCCCCTGCTGGGGGGAGTGGACGTGGACACGCACCGTACGCCAGCTGTCGTGCCAAACGCGGTGCAGGAAAAGGTGGGAGGGGGTGAGGCGAAGGAGAAGAAAGAGAAGAAAGAGGGAGAGCTGACAGTGCTGTCTGTGGGGAGGTGAGACACGGGCACAGAAACACACACACACACACACACACATACACATAGACACACACACAACTGATGTAACTGTGAGTAAATGGAGCCATAGTCACATGAGATACATAAAATTAACAATGATCATTTCCCTGCTTGATGGACATTTTCAGATTTCAAGTGGCCCAGATCCCGGAGCAGAAGCCTGTCACCGTGGAAACTAAAACATCATCCCAGGAGCCACGGAACTCCCTGTTTGGAGGGAAGCCCTTCTCCTCTTCTTCATCAGGCTCCAGGAGGTATATAACTCCCCTCCAACCTCTCTCTCTCTCTCTCTCTCTCTCTCTCTCTCTCTCATCATCCGCCTCCCTCCTTCCCTCCCATTCTCTGTTCTTTCCTCCTTCCCTGTTTCTTTCTGTTTCTTCCTCGTTGCACATCGCTGCACATTATAACAGTCTAAGTGCTGTGGAGTGATCAGAGAATTCCTGCGTGAGCACAGAGAGCCTGTCCACTCACGTTCTTCTGGTCGACATTGAATTATGTAGCAGTGACACACACTTCCCTTCCATATGTGCGTGTGTGTACAGTATGTGACACAGTGTGCACAGTTCAACAGAAGCTGCATCTCTTAAATGAGTCGGGAAATCAGCTTCTTTTAGGTTCCCAACTGATAAGTAGTGTGTTTTAATGAGCCTGAGCCCCAGGATGAGACTAAATATGCTCAAAGGTCAAAAAATGTCTGTTTGTCATGAACACACTAACACTGTCTGTGATTAGTCAGAACTGTCGTAGCATTATTACTGAGAGAGTAAGGGACTGAACTTGTGTGGCTCTGGCTGTAGTTTTGAATGATCTGTTTAATGCTGTTATTTCATCATGTCCTGCTAGGGGATTTCAGGGCTCAACTCCACTTAAAAAACATCCCCTCCAGTAGACAGTCATTTCTGCTTCAAAAGCAGCCCAGAGGAGGAATAATGGCATATGCTTTTAAATAGTTCAGCAAAGTTTAGCAATTTATTTAATCAAAAAAACTCATTTGAGATATTGAATTATTCATTTGACAACAATATACTTGGAAAAAATCCTACATGGTATGTGTTTAAAAAATCAAAGGCTAATGTGTTTTCTCTCTGTCACTCCTTATCTCTTCTCTCTGTCTCCTGTTCTCTCCTTCACTCCCTCTCCTCCTGCCATCTCTCTCTCATTTTCGCACTCTCAGGTGAACAGAGGGACGCTGGATACTAACGCTACCTCGCTGAAGATGACCTCATCATCGGTTGACGACTTGACAACTAGCAGGGAGGGTGTTTCTACATGACTGACACCGACGACCGCCTGCTCCTCCTTCAGAAGTCGATCCTGCGCTTCCTGAGGAAAGGAATAGAATTGTATTTATTATCACACAAATAATTATTGTGCTTCACAGATGGAGCCATCGTAGAAGTTCCACTCGATTCACGCTCGCCGAACTACTGCTGCACTGTTGTCCTGCTCCCAAGAGGAATTGTTTTGAAACACCCTGTTGGATACATGCTGGGATGGGGCGGGGCGGGGCAGGGCGGAGCAGGGCGGGATGGGGGGGGGTACTTCTATAATGGCTACCGCTGTAGCTTTGTGATGAACAATTATCCTCAGAGAGAAGGATAACGAAGAGTGGGGTGGATGATGAACAAATGCACTCTTAGCTCCTGTACTTGTGCTTCCAAAAAAAACTAAAAAACTAAAAGCAGGGGTTAAACACACACATGAACATGAACATGTATACACTTGTACTTACACATCAAAATATGTGGTTATTCTTCCCTGTGGGGAGTGCAGAGGACAAGACACTGTGCAATACTGACACTGACAAGAAGACAAAACTCCAACAGCAATGAGACAGAAACAAATTCCCAATTAGAAGTATATACATAAAAAACAACACTAAGCCGGTGGTCTTGTGCCATATGAACCAAGAGCCTGCAGGTTTTCATTGCAGCCAAACACTATAGCAGCTGATTTCATGAATAGCAGACCAAATCTTCAGCTGTAGTGTTTGGTTGAAATAAAAACCTGCATAGTCTTGGGTAGTATGGCACATGGTTGGAGACCACTGCACTAAGTATTACAAGGAAAAACATGTTAAAAAGAAAAGAAAGAAGTTAGATCTAATCTCGATATTTCAGACATTTTTATAAGTTCAGTCATTTTGCTCCTTTTGGCTCTGATTACATCGGAATTGCAGATGAGCTACAGTTGTATACCTTGAAAATGTTGAATGTCTTAACAGATGCAGCTCGCTACACACTGAGCTCACAAGAACTTATCAACATTTTGACAGTTTGGGAAATAGTAATATATAAACACACACCCACAGTCAATATTAATTACATTTGTAACAAGATGGTTTTCTGGAGGGGTCCCAGATCACAGCACATCTTTCTTTTTTTTTATGAAACTGGCTCCCAAGGCAATAGACTAAATTTGTCATTTTGCCTCTTGGCTGAAAAGGCTTTAAGAACCCTGGAAGTAGATCTCACTTATGTAGAATAGGACATGTAAATGTATGTACATATGTAAATACGGGTGGGTATAGAGGAACTGACTTTGCCTGGCTTTTATAATTGGAGTATATGAGGTGAGGAGTGGATAGATGGGATCTCCCCAAACAGCTGCGCTATACCACTATGGGACATTTTTAATCCATCAGCCTACAGCTGGTCAACCCTGTAGGAATATGAGTCAATGTCATATTCTCATTAGAGATAACATCACACTCTCAAAGGATTCAATCTCATATAGGCTAAAGTGCCGTTGTTGCACTAATATACCATGAAATCTTGATCTGGTGAGAGGTTTGAGAACTCTCTGCACTGTTTATTACCATTCAGCTGTGCAACATTTCATTTTTATTTTATTTTTTTTCAGATAAAAACTGACATTCTGTTCATGGTTACCCAGTCTAATCTTGAACAGTGAAAATTTAAACCTATTACACACACGCACATTCAATTTCCAAACCTGTAGGCATCCCATTTCCCTGACATATTTTTTTGCGTCTTTATGAAATAAACCAACCAGTGGCTGCAGAGTATTAGCGGTGGAGATGCCTCTTAGACATGCAGCACAGTTGGCTTTTAGTTTACATCCTCATGGTTTTTAAAGGGTGCGCTATAATCATCCTAGGTTTTTTTAACTGCTCATTTTCATATTTTGTTATTATGTTACTGTTTTATTTTTGCGGTTCAGAGAACATGACAATATGTCTGCAGGATTGGATCATATTTATTGGTTGAAGCATTTCCATGTTTTCATTTGATCTGTGTATTATTATTATAATAATAATTATTATTATTATTATTAAATGTTACAAGCTGAAGTGTTGCTGTAGGAAGGGTAAACACTCATCTCATCAACTTTATAGATTGTATTTATAATATTACATTTTTTCTGTATGATATTTTTACTCTTGAAATAAAGAAGAGGTGTATTTTGATTTCCCTCCTGTCTGTTTATTCCTATTGACTATGGAGCAGGTTTGATTTAACAGTAACGTGGCTTTTTAGTGTTTGTGTGTGTGTATGTGTGTGTGTGTGTGTGTGTGAGAGAGAGAGAGAGAGAGAGAGACTAGGTTGTAAACATTACCAAATCAAACAATCTAAGACAAAATACAAAGTAAGAATCCCAAACTAGTCGTCAGCAGTAGCCTGTCTCGTTAGTTAGGCAGTATCCCCCTCTAGTGGTTAGTAATGTTCATTAGATAAGAGGATGCATAGCCACAGTTTAAGTCAAATGTAAGTTACTGGAGTTATCAAGTGGCCACTTCTCATCACACATATTTGGTTGAATTAAGCCCACAACACCTTAAGGAAGCACAGCAGCAAATTGTATTGAACTGAACTGACCTGAACTGAACTGAAGCATTGCTCTCCGCACCAGCTGTCACTGCTTATCAGACCCACACTTTACACTTACACTAATGACGCTCCTAGTGCAAGTTCAAGCAGGAAGACAATCCCTCTCACTTTCTCACTCTTCTCTTTGCACACCGGGACTCTGTCATCCAATCAACACTCCTGGTTGTCTGCCCAGGCTATTCTGTCAGCCAATTATCTTGCTTGGTAGGTAGTGTCTAAACTTGCCTACCTGACAGTCTCCTTGCTGTCATTTTAGTGTGTGTGTGCCGCTTCTCCCCTCCGCCACCAGTGTCAAGGCCTTGTCTATGGCTCCCCAGGGGGCTCTTCGGAATTGCATTTATTTTTAGGGTTTTGTTCCCTATAAATCATTACCTGTGACAGGGTCAGTGCCAAAGCTCTTCTGTTATATTAGAATAAACATCTGTCTTTCGTGCATCACCTTTTGTGTATTCCCCGATTGAACTGCACTTATAGGCATACACTTCCCACAACATTATAATTGATCATTTTCAAACTCAGCAACAATAGGTTAATGGGAGAGCTAACTCTTCTGGCTTCAAACATCCTGCTCAGTTGCTCCAACAGTCAGAGGCTAAGGGGAAAGGTGTACCCGCCTGAAACAGCCTGCTCAGCAGTTCAGAAACTGGCTTGAAAGAGCCTGCCCTGCAGTTCAAGAAGCACACAGTTCTAATGATCAGAGACGAATGGGGTGGATGACCTGGCATTTAAGGAAAACAACGACCAGCATTTTCTTAAGAAAAAGTCTTGTCGAACAATTATGAGACTTCCTTCCACTCATTCCACAGTCATTGCACTAGCATGATATCTTATGCTTGTACGACACATTTTATCACATCAAGACTAAACAAAATGTATAGCCACACCATATCATATAGTCACAATTTATACAGGTTTATTATGAAATCATATTTACTCAATTTACATTTATTACTCAAAGGGACACACATACTTGATCCTCACTTAATGAACATTCACTGTCAGCCCTACAAGCCAGATGAGTCGATCGCAGAGCGTTGATCAAGGACACGACTGGCCTCCCTGTCCGATATGTGGCTCAGAAGAAGGTGAGCAGAAGAAAACCCTCTCGTCAGCTTCAGAGGCGGATCTTCAGAGATGCTTCTGTTAATCATACAAGCAACAGCATGACTGACAGAACAGCAGTCCTCCAGCAGAATCATTCAAAATAATCCCAGCTATGGAGCACCATAAAGTTTAGTTGTGTCAATACAGTCATAACATTTGATGCATTTGATGTGGAAAATATCATGGTTTCTACAGATCATATTTTGTAGTGAATGGAATCCTGTGAGTCCTGTGCTTGCCTGAATAATAGACAACTGGACCAGTTAATTTTCTTCAAAAATGCACTCCTGAAGTATTTATACCAGAAGAGTCTGGCACTCGTACACAGACCCACAACCTTGTGGATCTAAAACCAAGATAGTTTCCTATATTGGATCAGAGTTGCGTCGTCAAGCCTGCGTTCACGCTTCCTGGTTTTGATGTTGACAACTTCTTCTTCTTGGTGAGGTTACTGCGGAAGTCCTGTCCCGCCAGGAAGTATAGGATGGGGTCGAGACAGCTGTTGGCGCTGGCCAGCGGTCGGGTCACCTTGTAGGCCAAACTGGACGCTTCCAGCAAATCACAGCTCACCTGGCAAACAGATACAGATCTAATTTACTGATTTTTTAAAATAATTATAAGATTAACTATTAAATGCGTTTAATTCCTCACCTGTTCTGGGTTGACCTGCCTTAGGTATCTGAAGGAGTAGTAAAGACTCCTGGTGAGGTGGAAAGGGAGGAAGCAGAGCATAAACGCTGCCAGCACGATGATGATCATCTTCACCGACTTCTGCTTGGAGCGGTGCACCGCCAGGCCACCCCTCTCCCCCTCGGCTCCCCCCTCGGACCCCCAGCCCGGCTCCAGGAGCTTGCGCACCATGAGGCCGTAGCACACCATCACCACCATGAAGGGCAGAGCAAACATCACCACCGACACGGCTGAGCTGTACACCAGGAAGTCGTCGAAGAGCTCTGGGCTGGTGGTGTCATAGCAAACCCTCTCTGTGCCCTCATCCCTGGTAAAGAGATGACAGGTAACTTGTTTTTAAGACTATTTAATGGTATTTCTGTTTTATTTGAAATTGAACACTAGAGAGAGAGATGGAAAAGATAAAAGAGAGGGGATAATGCATAACACGTGTCAGGAGCTGGCTTGGAACTTGCAAAATATAAAATTATTACATCTAAAGCCAGTAAGAGAGGGAAATACACACATTCTACACCTTCACTAGGCTACGTGTACCATTGCTAACAGGTTGTTTATTGCTCATGAATTATCTGTATTTTGTAATTCTATACCGTTAGGGCACCATAAGGTCGAGTACATGGCACTTGAATTTAAATTAAATAAAAAACACTCAATCACTCCATCAGTTCTTTCATCAAAATGGGTGTTAGACGAAAATCAGTAGTCCACAATCACATACAATCAGTGAAACACCTCTAAAACAATGGAAGGAATGTTTACAGAGAAAGAAAGAAAGAAAGAAAGCAAGCAAGCAAGCAAGAAAGAAAGAAAGAAAGAAAGAAAGAAAGAAAGAAAGCAAGAAAGAAAGAAAGAAAGAAAGAAAGAAAGAAAGAAAGAAAGAAAGCAAGCAAGCAAGCAAGAAAGAAAGAAAGAAAGACAGAAAGATATAACCACCTGGTCCGGGAGAAGTAGAGAATGGGTGCCTGGCAGAGCAGGACGTAGGCCCACACCGCCACAGACACCAGTCTGGCCCGTCGGGCGCTGACCCAGTTGAGCGAGCGGACCGGATAACAAATCCCAACGAAGCGATGCAGACTGATGCAGCACAGGAACAGAATGGAACCTGCAACAACAAGTTTGATGACAGATAGTGGATATGTTTTGTACTGAGTTATATTATATAGTACTGTATTGTGTATATATCATATTACAGTACAAGTTTGATCATGATATTGTTTGACATCCATCACATCATATTGTATTATTTCACATCCTATCATTTCATATCAGTTTGTATTATATCATATTACTGCTGTTTTGTGAATCACTTCTAAGTAAGTAAGTCTAATTTGGTGTCATTATTTTCTTACTTGAATCATGATATATCATATTTTATTATATTGTATTGTCTTGTATCATATTGTATCATATTGTATTGTGTCGCATTGTATTGTTTGTATCATACTGTATCGTATTGTATTATATTGTATTTATGTATTTTATCATATTGCATCATATTGCATCATATTGCATCGCAGCATGTCATATCGTATCGTATCGTATCGTATCGTATCGTATCGTATAATTTCATTTCATTTCATACCATATATCAGACCATATATATAACAGTGTTTTTGCTGTGTTGTATGGTGCCATGCCATTCAGTAGTTTACCGTATAAGTTGGCATAGAACAAGAAGCGTATGAGCTTGCAGAGCGGCTCGCTGAAGGGCCAGTCGTTCTCGTCGGCATAGTAGTAGATGAGGAAGGGCAGAGTCAGGATGTAGAGCGTGTCGCACATGGTCAGGTTGAACATGTAGATGGTGGAGGGCTTCCAGCGCTTGGTGCGGAACACGATGACGTACAGCGCCATGGCGTTCAGCGCCAGGCCGACCACGAAGACCAGGGCGTAGCTGACGGGGAGGAGGATGTACTTAAACTCTTCCTCGAAGTGGCAGTAGTGGAGGTCAGTGTTATTGGCCGAGGAGGTGTTGTTGTCGTCAAAGGCGGCCATCTTGGTTGGAAGAACACCTGAGTAGAAGATAAGAACAAGGTGGATCAAGTTTGGGAATAAATTACCTAAATAAAAAAACATACATAAAAAACCCCAGAAGTGGACATGTATAATGTTCCCTTGCTTTTAATATGCAGCATTTCAGCCCAGTAACTGTTTGCTAGGCATCCAGCATGGAGACTGTGGACCGTCCTTACTGGAGACACAGGAAATGGGTGTGATGTTGAGGAAATGGCATCAATCTAGATTAAGTTTTGCAATTGGCCCTATTCATTCAGTTTGGCATGCTTCAGCAGGATAGTCAAGCATAAGGCATCCCATGCTTAAGTATAACTGACTGGCACACAGTAAAGTGATTTTACTGTCGTGTTTCCTCAATCCCCCATTTAGCTTGAGTCATCCCATTTTAAAGTCGCTGTGCATTTCACAGAGAGTAAATCATTTTAACACTGACTTCCCCTTAATCGCCTTTTTCTGAGTAAGTGGGCGAGTAAATGAGAGAAAGATAGAGAGAGATTGAGAGAAAAGCACCCCATTTTAAACCATAACTGATTATCATAGGGTATGTTGATTTACTTTTTGGTATCCTAAATCCTTTTCTGACTGAATACATGAATCAGTGCATGACTAAGTGTGTGAATTAGTGAGTGTGACAGAGGTGTGTTTTGTGGTTTTAACATGGAGTACATGAGATGAGATATGCTGTCCCAGAAGCTGTCCAAACAGGTTCACTAGTGAGGCATCATGACTCTGATACCTTGTCTCTGGCAGAAAACTGATACATGGTGTAACCATAACACCCTCCTTCTCTCTTATAAGCTCACCCCCCCCCCCCCCCCCCAAACAAGGAAACGGACAATCTGGTACATAGATCTGAACTGCAGGAGGCAGCACAACAAAACCCCGGGCAGAGATTCAGACAGGCTCATGGGTGGCAAACAAAGTTTTACAAAACATTTTGCACAGCAGGGTTCTCCACACAGACAGAAAAACAGAACTAATTCTGGCTCTTTGCATGTCAACATTTTCCAAACCTTGGGGCTGAGAGAGCGAGAGAGAGAGAGAGAGAGAGAGAGAGGGAGAGGGAGAGGGAGAGAGAGAGAGAGAGAGAGAGAGAGAGAGAGCATTTTAACTCAAAACAGACTGTTCACCCATTTCATGGCCAGCATACCCTGTTGCACTTATCTCAAACCATTGCGTCTCTCACTCTGTATCTGTCAAGTACATAAATAATAATGTAAAAAATACACAAATGCAAAAGCAAATGAAGGTTCAAACAGTTCCCATGCAAATAATAGATCCCAAACTTACTGCTCTCTCTGTTCACTGTACTGATGAGCTACCATACAGCAGTATCTCTCTCTCTCTCTCTCTCTCTCTCTCTCTCTCTCTCTCTCTCTTTATCTCTCTCTCTCTCCCTGTCTGACTCGATTATTCTCACTCGCTCACATTCTCTCTCTCTTTCCTTCTCTCTCTCTTCCTCTCTATAAACAGCTGCAGTTTGAATTTAACAGATAGCAGAGAGAGCTGGCCCTTGTGTAGTTCCCTAAATTTTACCGCCCTGTTGTGTGCAAGCATGCTGCACCCAACTGAGGTCAACAACATTACTTACAATTTAGCAAGAATGTAGTTATTTGTAATACTGTTCATTTGTTTGCATTGTATATCCTGGTTAACCACTGCAGACCAATGACAATGATGGTATATGATGTGCTATTGCCCGTTTCATTACAGAACTGATAGATCTATGAAATCTGATCTGGTGGTTGAGTGATTACTATATAGGAGGCTAGTCTTAGATGTTACTTGGGTAACTTTTTGAGACGATGTCAATGGAGACCTTGCCTAAATGTCAGACTGAAACAGGCAATTGGAACAAAATATGAGGATAACACAACAGGTTGTATGGAACAAAAGTGTAATGAAAAGATAATGTTGTTCATAATAATCATCTACATGCCAAAAACTCTGCCTCCATATCATAGCCTTCAAAGCATACACGTCTCTGTGCCTGGATGCAGAAAATGCCCGAGATTACCAGGAGATCATGTTTTTTTTCCTCAGGTTTAATCATGTGACCTGTGCGGTGGTTCCAGATTAATTCTGCTACTATGAGACTATATTACAGCTCAGCAGTGAAGGTGAACAGCAGATCCTGAGCAAGGTGACACCAGACTCAAGGGTGGGATCCAAAGTTGGACTGTGGTAAGAAGAAAATTGCTCCTTAAATCATTATGAGGAATCACCTGATGGTTTTTGAGGAAAAAACAGCAATGTTGAAAGAAGCTGCTAGTTACTGGTGTGCTGTCATAGCACTCCAGACTCCCTATACTGTAACATAGGCTGAGAAAATACTAATAGGTGAATTTGTGTAGCTACACAAATAGCTCACTAAAACAGTTTGTGTCCCAAGAAATATTTTTGAAGAACTGCCCCCCAGGGACAAAAACCTGAAAACTCCCTCATGAAGTTATACCAGACTCAATCAATCAGCCTGTTACTCACCCGTTTTCAGAATAAGAAGAATAAGAATAATATCTCCTTTCAAAGACTGGCCTGCGTTGATCGTCCTGTGTAACGCGTCCCCATGCTTGCGAGTAGCGAGAGTGTGTGTGTGTGTGTGTTGTTTGTGTCAGAATGCCTACCTGAGCTATTTGAATGGGCGAAGGTGTCTGTTGGAGTGAACATGTTTGACAAGCTGCAGCCTGCATGAGGTGTGTGTACAGTTGGGCCTGAGGCTCACAATTTAGCCTTTCTGTTAGTAGAAGGGATAGATAGTGCATTTACAAACTGAGTTTAAATATTTTCTTTTCAACTCAGTCAATAGGCTAAGTCAGTTTAGGAAGGAGATGTTCTTCTAAATTAAAATTGAAAAAATAAAATAAAAATAAAAATAAAACAGTATGAAGGTATGAACGTTGTCATATTCAACCTGAATAATTGAGGATTAATGCTTTATCATTGGTAGATTCATTGCAATTGCTATATAAATTTTGAATTGACAAATTGAAAGTGAATTGATCCAAGCCCTAATTCATACGATCATAAATAATTAACATAAACAACTCTCTCCAAAACCTAGAAACCAGAGAACCATGTCTCTAATCTTTGATTTTTGCAAAAATAAATTGAACCTGAATATTTAAATATTAATTCAATAACTGCTACTTGCCAAACCTTCCAATACTTATTAAATTAGCAAAAACTACATGAGTTTTTACTTTTTTGTATTTTTATCTAGCCTTTAATAGCCTTTAACAAGGCAGAAACATAGAGAACAAATTCTTACTACAAATCCTTATTGTTTTTACAAATACCACCGTTAAAAAGGCACAAGTCTTTTTGAGAAGAGGCAGATGTTCATACAAACAACACACAACTATGAGAAATAAAGATCTAACAAACAAGGACTATTAGGCATTTCCTGCCAAGGACCCAAATGATACATTTATGTTCTCTTAACTAAACACAGAAGTGCAGTTGGCCTGATCACTGTGGAATTTAAGACACACCACTATCCAAAGAATAGCGCTAAGATTACCTGCTACTTCTCACATTTAACATAAACAAACATGTAATGTGTGCATTGTAACAAACTGTCTATGCTATCTATTATAAGTACTGTGTCACTGTTTTCACTCTGTATAATTTCTTACCTTCGTGCGGCCAGAGGAATATAGACGCTCCCAAGCCAAATCATGAGAGAAATCATAAACCTAAAGCATTCTGGAGGAATCCTACCAAAAAGAATACGATCCAATAAATGTCAGCCATTTGCCTCTTTACCACTGTGGCACAGAGTTATGTGCGTGGGTGTTGAGAGATGTGGTTTAGTTTCTGTAATGTGAGAGTGTGAGTGTGTGTGTGTGTGTGTGTGTGTGTGTGTGTGTGTGTGTGTGTGTGTGTGTTAAGAATGGTGAGAGGAAAGGTGAGAAAGTATGCTTAATGTCTTACCTGCTCCAGAAACCCTGGGTATTAATGATTACACGGCCCATAACCTTAACCTTGGCCATGGCACGTAGGAGACTGTAGTGAGGCTAGGCGGCATGTAGCAGATTGAAATAATTACCCTTCATCCTGTTTTGATTATTCTTTTCTATTGTCTAGTCATAATTGAGGTGACCAAGGATACATATTTTAGGGCCAGTCAACATATTTCATTATTACTTGTAAACTTTCAGCAGGTGATAGACCTCCACAGCCTCACTTGAGTCATCTGAATATCCAATTAAATTCAGTTTGATAAGCTTTTTTCAGCCCACCAGCACAAAAAAACCAAGGGAAAATAACAGCAAGTGTGGAAACAAAAACACAGGTTACATAAAAACATTTGACACAGAAAGACCACAAAATAGGTGCCCTTGTGGTGACTGGCACCTACTTTAACTGCGTGGATGTGTGACTGTAATTCCATGGAAGTTCAATAAAATATTAAAGTCAGCAACAACAACCACAAAACAACCCAGTTTCCTTGACAACAATCCAGTATAGGTTCTGTGATCAGGATTCCTTTTGGGGCCAGAGCAACATTGGCCTCATGCCTGCCAATGAGTTGCTGTTATATGTCTTATCCTTGTAATACTCTACCTTGAAGGGGAACCCGAACCCACTGATGCTGATGAAGAGTGGGGGTGTCACAGTGGGGATGGTGAGGGGAGTGACTGTTGTGAATTTAAAAATTGAAATTTCAGTTCTTTGGAGTGATGCCATATAAGAACCATTTCTGGTTCCACAAAGAACCTTTCAGACCAAGGTTCTTTCTTTAAACTCCTTTGCTTAGACAGCTGCATTGTGTTGTTGTTGATCTGCCCTTGTATATTGTATTTGCAATTGCACAATATACAGTATGAGGGGTTTGGTTATTTTCCACATTTATGCTATCACCCACCATCCAATAACTAAGAATTAATAAACTTTTAATATTAAAAGGTTCTTGAAAGAGTCTTTGTGGAACCAGAAATGGGTCTTCTATGGCATCACTCAGAAGAATCATTTTCGGTTCCAGTTCACGCCATTATTTTGCTGTGTGTGTGTGTGTGTGTGTATGTATGTATGTATGTATTTATTTATTTATTTCAATTTTGACCTCCCCTCCGTATGCAGCAACATTGCCTCTTAATCCCACATGATGTGCCAGTGCTCTCTCTTCAATTTCCAGACTTTGTCTAATGATACTCATCAATCAACTCGATATTTGGCTAATTTTAAACCATGGGCAAGCACAGTCAACACACAACACACACACACACGCAATCATGCACACACACGACCAACACCGTATCAAACCTGTCAGCTCCTGCTGGTGCCAAGTCATTACATGGAATTCAAACACAATCTCCATTGTAATGTATTCCTTTAATTGTTCACTCAGCACCTACAAGCCACTGCCTGGACCCAGTGACCCTCTTTACCCTCTCTCTCTCTCTCTCTCCCTCTCTCTCTCTCCCTCTTTCTCTTATCCCACAGATTTTTGAAAATAGTAATTAGGGTAATAAATAACATTTTGCAATGTTTATTCACACATTTTTAAATATATGTGCCTTATCATATGTTGCCTAATCGATCATTTGTTAAGTATTATATTAACCATATTTTATGTAGCTATAAAACTTTATTTTAATTGATGTTTGGGGACCATGTTTGATATCATCATCATTTCAGTGTTTGCAGGAGTAAAAGAGAAAGAAAAATTGTCTGACAGCCTAAAATACATACAATAAAAAAAATATATATATATTTTTTTTAAATCATTTTATTTATTTATTTTTAGCAAATTCTTTAAGGGAGGTTGACAAAAAAATATCCATGTGTCTGAGATTGGCTAGATTTCGTTTCTTTCTTTTTTTTTTTTTTCAATTTTTCTTCTCACTCGACGATCGATTTTTCCTTGATCGACTGCGGTTTCTTGTTGCTATGCAGGTCTACGGACGCAGCCTCCTGTCAATCTTTTCTCCGCGAACAGGCTGGAGCACCCTGGAAAAAAAAACATGACGGTCACAGGATAAAAAAAATGCCATCCTTTTCTTTCCTTTTTTCCATGATTAGGTTTTAAGGTTTAGCCCACATTTGCTTTGCGTAATTGAATATCGACAATAATAAAGGCGACGACGGGCAAGGAGAGGCAGAAACAAAAAAGGACCCTTCTCTTTCCTACCACTGTTTTTCTTCAGAGACCGGGGGTCATGCCGCCCATCACCACAGAGGGGCGCTGTTGAGCTTAGTTGCCAAGGGGGTGCCCCGTTAATTTCCCCCATCCCTTCCCTTTGCTTTTTCTTCTCCGCCTGTCTGTTCCCCTGCTTCACAACACAGTACAGTACACACTAGTGCTCTAGTAGTGGGAGCAACCAAGAGAAGTGTGTTTAGTCTCTCCTCGTAGCTTCAGCTTTTGCGCTCTATAACTGGCCATTTATCATCAATCATGGCCGCCGGAGTACAAATTTGACTCCGTCTTTCCTCCCTGTCTTCTGGAGGGGAGGATTTTTTGAAGGAACAAATATTAGTCCCGCACTGATTTGGATTTCTTTGGAATTATAAGACATTTCACAAGGGAAATACCATTCATGTCAATACTCCAAAATGCAGCCGCCGCCGAGGAAGGTGAGTTTTCTAGAGCCCGTTGTTTTAGATGGGCTGTGCAGACAATGATAGATAACGTTAGATTTCTGTGGATGTACATGATGTGTTTAGCCCCCCCAAAAAAACGCCTGATGCTGCGGCTGAGAAAATCCAAGGGTGAAGACCTTTGCTAGCTAACATTAGCAACGTTTGCTAGCTGGGGTTAGTTAGTGCTACCATTAATATGCATCTGTCCAAACGTTATAGCGTTAACCGTCAAACGTCAACTAACGTTAACGTTAGCTATCAAAAGCTAGGTTGGCTAACATAAGATATGTGTTAACGTTACAGCAAAATACTAGTGAATGTGATGTTGTGGTCGTCGTTCCAGCACGTCATGTATCCAACATTAGTGGAAATAACTTTAAATGAAAAAAACGGTATCACAGCATCCAAATATTACACTAACTTATGTTAACGTAAACTAAACGTTGGTATTACCGCACGTTAACCTATAACAATAACGTAATAGTAATTAATATAATACACAAATTGACGTTAATGTAGAAATTACACGCGTCGGTGTAATTTCGTGAATTTATTATGCCTTGGGTGATTCTGCCAACACTCCTCCAGACAACAAAACAAAAGCTGTCGTTTTTCCTCGTTGTGATGCTTCGTGTGTCAAGTAAAGACATTCAGTCAATCCAGGGGTCACCCTCGTTTAATCAAAGGCTGGTGTTGGCTAACGCTGCCCGCTGTCAGTCCCGTGGCTGAGCTGACAAAACCTTACACACACACACACACACACACACACACACACACACACACACACACACACACACACACACACACACAGGAAGCAGGCTGGCACAGGCATGTCTAATACTGAGTTATCGATTCTGCATGACCTGGGACATGATGACAGCACCCTATAGATTCATTTCCAGCGTGTGTGTATGTGTTTCTATGAGAGCCCACAGCTTGATGTCTGAAGCCTACCATGTGTGTTAGTTTGTGTGTGTGTGTGTGAGTGAGAGAGAGCGAGAGAGAGAGTGGTGAGTGGTGCTGGAATAGATGCATGAGAGCCAATTACCCGGCTGTGGCACCCTTGCATGGTTTTCTGTTAATTACCACATATTCCCCCGGTGCCATTTATGCTCTGGTTTCTACACACTCTGGATGGCCCTGAACATGTCATATCATGCCTTTAACACACACACACACACACACACACACACACAGCTTAACATGTCCATTCGTGCTCATCATAGAGGCTGTAGAGACCACCATGGTTGGCCTGTTCCCCTGTGTGTGATAAGGTCCATGATTTCAGTCATATGTAGCTAGTAGCCTAAGTATTCAGTGTCAGCGTGTCTCCCATTCATTTAGTGTTGCCTTGCTTTTCAAATGTCAAACACACACAGTCTTTGCTTGAGAGTAAGCTTTTAGCCTAGTTCTGAAGAGCTGTGAAAATCTATATTTGTTACTTTTATACCAGCCAAAATACTTTCAAGAATAAAATATTATTTGCAAAATAGTGATGTGTTGCCACCTGCCAAAGTGGCTGGCACACTCAATAGGCTTACCAACCACAGCCAAAATGTATCAGCATTTGGCTGATGGCTACTAATAATTTCCCTCCCAGTTCGACACATATAGCCCCTTAAGAGTTCTTTTTATGTCCCAGCACATCTGCTTGCAGATTGAGCTAGTCTTAAGTTTTTTATGGCTGTGGCTCACAATTAAAGGGGACTGCAATCATGTAAGAAGGGATAATAAAGACAATAAGATGCCACACACAAAGCCAGGATTGCATGGAGATGTGATAATCTAATCTGGATATTTAAAAGGGATTAGTGGTCGAGGAGAATGTTAATTTATAATCCATATTACTATTGACACATATACGGATGTTTGGCTTACAGTATAGGCACCTTTTTATGAGCAATACATCAGCTACCACTATACCACCTCCAGCTCTTCTCCTTATATTAGCTCCAAATCTCTCTCTCTCTACCTGTCTCTCTCTCTTTATGCCATTCTGTGTCTCTCTATATCACTTCCATTTCACCCTCTTTTGGCTCTATGTCACTGTCTCTCTTTCTGACTCTGTCTCCTCGTCTTTCTCTCTCTGCCGCTCTCTCTTACTCTCCCTCTCCCACT
This sequence comes from Centroberyx affinis, assembly GCF_046629955.1. Lineage (NCBI taxonomy): Eukaryota > Metazoa > Chordata > Actinopteri > Beryciformes > Berycidae > Centroberyx > Centroberyx affinis. The sequence continues at coordinate 72,491 of NW_027279794.1, forward strand.
CTCCCCTGTCTCTCTCACCTCTCTCATATTCTTCCCCCTTCTCTTTTCACTTACAGCCTCCTCTCAGTCACTCCTTGCCTCACTTTTTTTCCTCCCTCTCTCTCTTCCTTTGCCCTTCCCCTTCCCTCTCTCTCTCTCTTCCTTCTTCACCCCCTCTCCCCCTCACTCTATCTCCTTCCCCTGTGGTTTCCTATGAGTGATAGAAGGTGGAATCAAGTGAAGTCATTTTGCCTTGATGATTTAATGGACCACTCCCTCCTTATCTTCAAAGGCACAGCATATGAAAGAAAGGAGCTCTGCAGTGTGTGTGTGTGTGTGTGTGTGTGTGTAACTGCTGTTAATGTAGTGTGTGTAATGTGTGTAATGCTGTTTATTGTTTTGTCTAGAACAGTCATGAATTTCCCACTGTTACTCCTCTGAATAGCCGATGGAATTTGCCCGACAATACACAATGACCTTCACACTGACTCTCTGTATGTGTTGGCAGGCGCGCGCGTGTGTGTTGGCGTGTATGCGCTTGTTTGTGTGTGCACATGTGCATATTAAGTGTGAGACCTGTATCTGTTTATGCTTGTGTTGTTACACACGTCTGTGTGACTGAACGCAGATTGGTTGGTTTGTGTCTGAGTCTGTGCTGGCGAGGCAGGTTTACTAATGCATCATAAACATCAATACGTCCATGAAACCCACTTGCTGCCCATTAAACTATTAGGCCTTACTCCGACCACCTAAATGAATTTGTGCATTGAGCTGTACAGTTTGCATCTTTTCCTTGAACATCATGGAGCCTGATAGTTTGTTCCTAAATGTTATGTGCTGTTAGAGTGTCTTCAATCACCTATTTCTGCACCACACTAGTCGTGTTGCCATGTTTCAACCTCTCCAAAAAACCTGGGGAGACCTTGACACTGATTGCTGATAAGTTGATTATTGATGAGAGTGTTTGTGTGTGTATGTGTGTGTGTGTGTGTGTGTGTGTGTGTCTCTGTATGTGTTCCTTCCTGGTGACTCTAAAGCTGAGCAAAGCACACTCAGAGATGGATGACAGATGATTGACAGATAGATGGATGAATGGATGGATAGGGGAGAAGTTATTCATGTTCAGTTCTGTGTGTGCAGACCAGAGTGACTGAGGATTTGAAGAACACATTGATACAGCGCAGATACGCTGAATGTACAAAATATTAGAGACATATTCCTGATATTTTGAGTTACAGCCCCTTTTGCATAATCCACATCTCAAGTGTCTCAAAGCTTAAAAATCCTTCTCTAACTCGTCTGCTTCTCTTTATCTCCATCTCCTCCTTTATGGTTGGTATAGACGTAGTAAGGGAAATAAATTAGGGATAATGGCTTTTACCTGCATTCACCTCATCAGTGTACCTAATGAAAAGGAGCGAGGGGAGGGGGGGGGGGGGGGGATAGCTGGATGGAAGAATAGACACTTGTTTTATGGAGTTGTGTGCTGTTTTCTGTAGGGAAGTGTGAGCCAGGAGTTGAATAACACACACACAGAGCAGATGAATGAATGAATGAATGAATGAATGAATGAATGAATGAATGAATGAAGGAGCGGTTGATTGATGTGTTGTTCTTTTTGTTTTCTCCAGGTCAAAGTGACACAGGAGCTGAAAAACACACACACAGAGCAGATGACGAGGCTGCACTTCAAACACCAGACGGAATGTGACCTGCTGGAAGACATGAGGTACACACACACACACACACACACACACATACACACACACACGACCTGAGAACACACACATGCTCCGTTTGTGTCACATGCATGTACTAACACAGTCCTGTTTTTCCCACTGCAAAAGAACTGAGCAATATACTCATACTACCAGTTGATTTGACATCTAATAGCCTAGTCATTGCTGACTGTGACGTCTGAGCACACACACACATGCACACGCACACACACACACACACACACACACACACGCACACACACGGCCCAAATGCATGAAAAGAGGGAAGGGAAGAAAGGAATGAGTGAGGCAGTAAAGAGGGAGAGAAGTATGGCATGAGAAAGAGTAGGAGGAGTATTCTCGTATTTTCAGAAGGACGACGGGTCGGGGAAATGACGAAGGAATTTCCTGCTGCCCTCTTCCTGCTCTCTCTCTCCATGTCTCTCTTTCTTCCTCTCTTTCTTTTTCTCCATGCATCTCCAACTTTCTTTCTGTATCTCTCCCTCTCTGTCACCCACGCTTTCTCTCTGTCTCTGCTTCATTCTGCTTGTCTCTCTGTCTCTGTCTCTCTCTGTCTCCATCTCTTTCTTTTTTCTGTTTGGCTCAGCTCTGTTCGCTCATGACGTGTGTGTGTGTGTGTGCGTGTGTGTGTGTGTGTGTGTGTGTGTGTCTGTCTGGCAGTTTTCCCTTTTGGATTTGGCAGTGGGAGGAAACCCTGGTTCCTTCACACGCTCTCATTTCTGTGTTGACTAAGCATTGATTATTTATGACAGCAAACTCTCTAATGCTCTCTGTGTCTCTTCTTCCATTTCTGTCTGTCTTTCTCTCTGTTTCTCATTTTCACACTCTCTCCCTCTGTGACTTTTTCTCTCTTTCCTGTCTCTCTCCGCCTCTCTCTCTCTAAGGGGCAGCTCCAGCTGTTTGAGAACAGATTGCCTTGTTGCAGCACTGCTGCTGGGTTTTGGAGAGCGAACAAGGCCTTGGTCTCACTTGTGGGAGAGAGGGAGAGGGACGGTGTTTAATGAGAGTCCATTTAACATATGCAACTACTGCGTGTTAGTTCTTTCACTTATTGAGGGATGGGGGTACTGTGTAAAGATCTCCAAATTGGCTGCGCCGTCCTTGTGTCTTAAAGACGCCGCCTGCAGTGTTTTCTCAGTACTTGCCTCTAGCTTCTACTGTTCTGTGATTATGTTTGATGACACATTCTGATCATGGTAAAATCAGGCGCAGCAGGGCAGCGCAGTGATTAGGGAGGTCGCCTTTCAAGTGGAAGGCCTGAGCTCAAGCCCGCGTGACAAAAAGCTTCTGCTCTGCGGAAGTGTCCTTGAGCAAGACGCTGAATCCCTGACCGCTCTTGTGGAGGGGCGAAAGCAAAAAGACAAAACTCTCTTTCGTGAGATCAATAGATTATCACAAAAAATCTGAAGAGTTATGCTGGAAGTTGTTTTTTTCAGTAATCTGTCAACACCAGATGTGACGTAATTAACTAACCTCATACTCTTAAAGACACACAACTCTGTCGGCTGCTGCAACAGGTCGGCTGGAACACAACTAATGACCATACCATTAGCCTAAACTTTTTTAAGACAATTTTCATAGCCTTTATGCTTTATAAGATTGTAAGTAGAGAATATCAGGGAAGGTGGCAGAGAGTGGTGTGACACACACAAATGTCATTAGTTAAATCTGAACCTGTGACACCACTAGGACACCTTTCTACCCTCACCATAAGGCTGAAATGAGTTAACACAGGACAGTGTAACGGTGCGTTCACACCAAATGTGAAGCGAATCTTCACCTTGCGCTACTCGCGCGAGTTTGACTGCGGGATCATTCGTGTTTACTCGCGTTACTCGCACGAGTACACAACCCGGGAATATTCAAGTAAGGTTATGCCAGGAAAGCCAGCTGTGCTAATGGTTGTGCTAACTGGGGCTAATACTTGTGCTCACTTGGTTCATAGTAAAATACAACCGATAGCTGGAATAAAGAGAAACAGACACATATTTTCAGAACTTACCCGGCAGTCCAACTTCCTCGCTGACTTTTCTCCAAGCCCTTTCCTTTTTGTTACGGTCTCTGTATGCCAGGAGACTTGTGTCATACAGCTCCGGGAGCCCACAGACGGCTACTATTAGCGTATCCTCCGTTTTGTGATTCAACGTCAGGACGTCCGGACGTCAGGACGTCAATGACGTTGGGAGAATCTCAATGCTGATAGGCTTTCGCGACACAGCGTCAAGTGAATTTTCCGCACAAGTTGAACAATTTCAAGTTGAACAATTTCAACTTGTGCGAATACGTGACTGAGACGAATTCCACGTCATTTGCGTCGCGTCATCCGTGTCATACGTGTCGCCCGCGGCGAAATCGTGTCTGTTCGCATCTTTGCATTAACTTTGTATGTAATCGCGCCGCGCAAAAAATTTGCTTCATGTTTGGTGTGACACACCATAAGAGTTTTGAGTTCATCAGTCATGAGACTCCTCAGATGTAGCCAAGCAATCACACACACAGAACATTGTCTCCTCAACAAAGGTACAGCACTGTAACTGCTGGCTGCAACTTCAGTACAATTCAATAAACCTCAAGAGGCTTTCCACTGTGCCTCTTAGCTGTCCCAAAATCACTGTAAAGCACAGCCTTTATTTTAAGTGTGTAGTTATTGGGTATTTTAGCATGGCTTCGAACATGACTCAGCCAATTAGATCCAAAGACCGGAACTATCCGTTTTATAAGGAGTATTTTACTAGCTAAATCAAGCTCCTTCTGTATCTACAGCTCACCTGGCTAAGTCTTCGCTAAGGTGCTGGAGGTAACCATCAAGTCACCTAATTCAGCTGCAAAATGGCTGTAAACAGGACAGTGAAAGTGTGGCCATACAGCCAAACACACGCACTGCGTCACACACGCACATTTTCCTGTCTAAAGCCTACAGTAGATATTAACTCTTAAATCCCAAAAGCTGCTCTGAGGTCATTTACCCTAATTAATCCACAGGCTGGCTTTAATCAGGGGACACAGACACATGCAGGCAAAGACACACACACTTTCTCAGACACACTCACACACACACACACACACACACACACACACACGCACACATTGCCACCTTGTGTAATGTGCATTCAGTCTACCTGTTGGCTGATGGTAAAGGTTAAAAAGAGAGTGATGGAGAAAGAAAGAAAGAGAGCGAGAAAGGGCAGTGTGTTTAATCCCCTGGGACAGTTCTTTAGTTGGAGTGGTCTTAGGACAGAGGATGAGAGTGAGAGAGAGAGAGAGAGAGAGAGCGAGAGAGAGAGAGGAGAAAAGGAGAGACGATCAGGAGTTGGACTCAGGGAGTCAACTTAGTGTCCTCAATCCAACTAAATCCCCTATACCCTTATGTCTGCCCCAACAGCTCCACACACACAGTCTCACACACACAGTCTCTCTCACACACACACACACACACACACACACACAGACAGAATCCCTGATCAGAAAAATGAGCAAGGACTCAGACATGCTTGAACTCACCTTACACACGTACACTAACATTGGCCTAGCTTTCACACACCCACTGGCCCTTTCTCAGCTCAACAGGAAATACATTTCTGCCTTAAAGATAGAGGTGTAAGATTTTAAGCATTGCAGTTATTTTAAATTGGTTTTATCAGTCGAGGTGGAGCAGAAAGTGAAACTCCCTTGCAAAATGGCCATCATCATGGAACTACACGTCACCCTGCTGCAATGCTTTCAAAATCTGATGTCTAGGTTGGCTAGATCTGGCTTGAAGTCAGATATATCTTTATGTGAAGAATGTCGTTTTTTGTTGTAACAGAACTCATTTGTATCCAGGTTGTTAAGTCCAGAAACCATCGGTAGGTTGGTAGCAACAATGTCAGAGGCATCATGCCCAAACAAACATTCGCCTAAAGAGAGTGCTTTCCAAAATCTGCACAAACTGCATCATTAGTTGGGAAGCAGACAGTACAGTGTGCATTGGTACGCTGGGGCTTCCTGGCTTCCCGTGTTTGGACTGAAAGTGCCAGTTGTCTTGGCTAAGATGAAGTGATCTGTGCAATAAGATACCTACATGATGTACCAATATTTGGTTGTTTATTGTATTTGTCTTTTTTTTTTATTTTAAATTTTTTAACCTTAAGTTTTTATACCTGTGTGCCACAGCAAAATTTTCATATTAATATATTTCATATATTCAGAACAGTATAGTGACCAACAGAGTGCTCTATTAACTCTAGTCCAAACAATTACAGTTTCTTCTCATATTAGCCATAGCAGCAAACTAAACAGTCAGTGTTCAAGCTTTACTATGTTTCAAGTGTCACAGTTACAGTCATGTTGGCAAAGTGACCCATTTTCACTAGAAATTATATGTTCGAGGAGTATCTTCGTTTTCCACAGCAACCACAGCTGATTGGCTCAGCACTGTAGTATGCCACAGCGTTATGGACACACTTATTCAGTTAGAATGGATAGAGAGAATACTCCCTGGTGTATTATGATAAACTCCCGGACACCACTATAATAATGATACTTTACTGACTCGTGTAGAGAAATTCTCTTTTCGCTTTCCTCCCACCACAGGGAGGTCAAAGTAAAAGGTCAGTTATAGAGCAGTGCCTCTGAATCTGGTAGGAATTTAGTGTTGTGCTCAAGGACACATCAGCAGAACAGAGGCTTGCCCACATGGGGCCTTGAACCGGGGTCTTCTGGTTAAAGGACTGCCCATGACAGTGTTGAAACAGCGGCTAATACAGGGTAGTATTGTAAATTAAATAGGACATTCTCGTTCTCTTGCACGGGCAAGGACACAGGGTCAAATAGGGCAAGCCGAGGTTTACTCATTATTTAGAAGTGTTTCCCAGGGTTTTCCCCAAGCTTTAGGGAAACTTAGATGTGAGCGACACCAGTGTGGTGGGTTTTGCGAAGAGGTAAATGCTTGAAAACTCTTAAGAGCACACAACCCCTTAAGGCATAAACATAAGGCCTCAACTGCTGGAACAAATTTGCCAAGTTTAGGTTGCATTAAGAAAACTCAGGTGGACATCCTAAGAGTAATAAGTAAGGGAAACCCTGATTTCCCCCATGACTACATTCCTTTCAATCTTTTCATTTTGTTGGCTATAATTGATTTGTCAGTTGGACTGTTATTTTGAAATGAAGTAATATTGTAAGTGTTTTTTTGTCCAGCGTCCAATAAGCACCAGCTTTGCTAAGTCCCAGTTGCTCCTGGTGTGGAAAAACTGCGAAGAATCTGCTCTATTATCTCATGTTGTGATCACGCAGAGTGAAAACATGGCCGCCCTCCTCTGCCTCTCTGTCTCTGTCTCTGTCTCTCTCTCTGTCTCTCTCTCTGTCTCTCTCTCTCTCTCTCTCTCGACCCCCTCCTCTCTCTCTGACTCATTTTGGTTATACTGTTGTTGTCACTGATCTCAGAGTATGTCCAGCAGACCATTGATCTCAGTTGTTTTCCCATGTTTGATCCTTCCCTCTCTCTGCTTTTTAGCCCAGCACTCCACCCCTACACACAGACACAGACACAGACACAGACACAGACACACACACACACACACACACACACACACACACACACACACACACACACACACACACACACACACACACTCTTAGTGTCCACTCTGAAGCACTTCAGCGTTTCCTGTCAGACACACACTCATCCACAACTCTCGGCAATGATTTTTCCCCTTTTTACTTTATGCACAGCTGATGCTGACACTGCTTCTTGAGTCATACGCACTATACACACACACACACACACACACACACACACACAGGAGGGACAGACAGAAGGAGATGGGGAGGAGAGGGAGAGAGGTGAGGGAGGAGAGAGAGAAGGGTGGAGGGAGGAGGAGAAAGAAAAGGGAGCGTGGAGTGAAGAGATGAAGACATGGAGGGAGAAGAGGAAAGGGGGGAGGAAGTGGGGAGCCAGAAAGGAAGGGAGAAATGTAGGGAGGTAGGGAAGGGAGGAGGCAGGGTGTGAGGAGAAAGAGTAGCCTAATAGACGAAAGGATGGTGGGAGTGAAGGGAGGGAGGTAAGAGAGTGAAAACAAGACAGTGGGACAGAGACGTTCTGTCATAGTTATTCATGTAGTAGCTTTTAACAGGGTGTTAATAATGTTGCCATGGAAATGAGCACTGTTGCATGTGTGGAAAATGGAATCGTTCAACGCGGCGGTCTTTGCTTCACTAACACAACAGATTTTTGAATCACACACACACTGTATGGCAAGGCTATTACAATGAGAATGTGATGTGAATGTGAACATTCTGCGGATATTACTGTAAAATGTGAGTCAAGTCAAATGACCATTCAATACTGCACTGTTATTTTAGCCCTGCGTTACCAAACACACAGTGTCACGCCCAGATGCATCGTGGGTGTGAGATATTTCTAGCTGGTAATTGGCTGTGCATGTTTACGTACCCTGAGGTTACCGTGACAGTGTAACCATGGCGGCATAAAAGGCCCAGACATGTCCAAAGAGCCCAGTGAGGATGGGTGTTTGTGGGTGTGTGTGTGTGTGTGTGTGTGTGCATGTGTGTGCCAGGGTTGATTTGACTTATAAGCTCCAGAAGCCCTTTACAAGTACACAAGTATGCTGTGGTATGACTACCAGCATATGACTTGAGGACATGTTCCTCACAACAGAAAAAAGCTTATTTTGGGGTTATGCATGCCAATACAATGTGTCGCAGAACCAATGTGTGTTTGTGTGAGTATGTGTGTGTGTTTTAGTGAGAGACCCAGACACAGACCAGGAAGTAGAAGGAAGTCAGAAAGCTTGTGAGTAACTGAGTGTGTGTGTGTCTGTGTGTGTGTGTGTGTGTGTGTGTGTGTGTCTGTCTGTCTGTGTGTGTGTGTGTCAGTGTGTCTGTGTGTCGGGGTGGAAGAAAATGATATGATTAAATGTATATTCTATTTGAATATTTTTTTTCTGAACTCAAGTCACTACTGTGTATTTAGTTATTGAAATTTACTCTCCTCCATTCCTTCATCCACTATTTTGACTTATGTGTGGCAAAGTGAGTCTTAGCCACAATGGTCACATCACAGTGAGTTCCCAGTTATTTCTGCATGTTTTATTTTTTTTAGTAAAGATTATTTCTTCAGCTGAAAAATGACTCCGCTTTCTTGAGAAAAAAAGTTAGGCAACCAGAAAATGGTATAGATAAGGAAACCTTTGTAATGCGCTCTGCAGGCACACAGGGGCCTTTAAGAGGCGCTGTGGCTTAGTTGGTTAAAGCGCCTGTCTAGTAAACAGGAGATCCTGGGTTCAAATCCCAGCAGTGCCTTTTCTACAGTTAAGCAAATATTTCTGCTAGCGTCATTTGTAAGAACAGGGTATCTCCACCACTTCCATGGTTTTTCCACCTCTTGAAAAGGTGGAGAATTACACAAATATAAAGACCAAATATAAAGAAAGAACTGTTGTGCAGTCATGAGACACACATGTCGTAGCAGACCAATATTGTAAGCTTGGTAGCTGTGAAGAACAATCTTGATGTATAGGTTGATATACATTAGTTTATAATCGTATTGCCTAGGCAGAATACACTACATTGAACACAATTTTAAAATCCAGGTAAGGTCTGGAAAAAGTAAGGAATTTCAACGTGGAACAAGAGCAGGAAACCATATAAATATGGTGCTTTTAGAGAATGTGTGAACATTCAGAAGTCTGCCCAGTACTAATGAATACATGATTGAAGTCAGGGTTTTTCCTGGCTCAAATTCAAGCAAAGGTGGTAACTCAGCTTAACCAACATTTCTGTGAGCGTAGACATGCATGTGCCCTCTTCTGGCCCAAGCTTACCCTTGTAGTCAGTAAATCTTCAACTCTGTGAGTGATAAAATAAGGACTGATTATATAACAATCAAAATTATCTTTAATCTCCATTGGCATCCTCCTCCAGGGGAATTTGTTTTTTTAATTCAACTGCAAAATGCATCAATTTGGTACACTTTTGACGTGAACATACATAGGTCTAAATTAAGCATAGTAAACACTTAAAACAGCTGTCTGTAGAGGCCTACAGTGATATATTGTAGTCTGCCGTCTGTCTTATCTGTTGCTGTGTCTCTCCTCACTCTTCCCCTTATGAATTCTTCTCTTGCCTCCTTATTTCTCTCCTCCCCTTTTTTCTCTCTGCCTCTGATCTCTTCTCTCTCTTATTCAGTCCAGGTTGTACAAAAGATAAACAGAGACACACAGTTATTAATGAATGTATAAAAGAACATTTAAAGGCTATAGATGATATATAGAATGTGCTCATGACTCCTCGTGTATCTGTTTACTGTAAAAGAAAACTGAATAAATCCAATCCAAAACCAATAAATTATATTTAATCTAAGATTGTGCCGCTATAGGCTATATTTAGCTAGCTCATGATATTATTACAACCTAATAGTAAGCTACCTTTGCTTTTTATTAGATATAGAAACTCAATTTTAAGTGTAACTTATTTAAGAAGCAAATGATTTCACCTCTCATATTCTTCAGCTATAAAGTTGATATTTTTCCATGCTACATTATAGCTGTAGTAACAAAGATCATTATGCCATGACCTGAGTGAAAAGCCTAATCCATTATTAATGGCTGGAGACTTAATATGCATTTGGAAAATACATTAAGGTACAAATTCAAAATCTCATTTTTAAATACATTTTCTTTGCATTTAACCAAACCTTTCCTGCCTTGCCCTTTCTTGACATTGCGTTCTCTGGCTCTATTTTGCCTCCTCTGACCTAGACCAGGGCTGACCAATTAAAATCATAAATAACACATTCCTTTATTTCTATTCAAGTTACATGCAATGATTGGCAGAGCCCCTCTACCAAATACACACACAGACATACCAAGCGTAGACAGACGAGCTCGATTTGTGCCCTGGTATGTAGGCCTACCTCAACGCACCCAGAACTGGATTTTAAAGCTGGCTCATGCATAATAACCATCCCACTCTGAGCCCTAAATCAAATGTACCCCACACTCTTGTGTAGTGTAAATCTCTGTAGGCAGCATTCATAATGGAGCGTGAATGGTGAGAGCCGATAGAAAGTTTAAACTATTTAAATTTGACTTATACTTCCTGATCACAAAATATTCAAGGCTAATCTGAAAACATTTAGGGCTTAAGCCTCAAAAGAAAGCCCTTAGTGATGCCAGTGGCTGTGCTTACTGTAAATAACCATTTGTGATGATGTGTGTAAATAACCATTTATGATGATGTGGTATTGTTAAACTATTATGTGATTTACTACAAAACACTGTCCACTATTCACCTGTCCTGCTGCTCCACTTACTCATCCTCCTCACACATTCTTTTTAAAGAGAGCTGTTATATTGCCAGCCACGATAAAATCTGCAAGGTTTAAACATGAGCTCACTTTTCTGCACGAGTTGCCAGTTGTGGCTCCTCTCTTGTTATGCGCTGCGCTTGAAATTCTCTGAGTGAAGCTGCTTGCGGCGCTGGGTACAGCACCAACTCAAGCCATGCAGACACACAAGCTCAACATTCTCCTCTGTCCCTACAGTGGAACTAGTAAAATAACGCTGCAACGTCCCTCTGGATTACAATCGCCATCGCATGTTACTAAAATCAATGCAATGCTGATGGAGTTTTACTGTGCGCAATGCAGCCATTGTAATGAGTATATATACACATTATTTGCCGACACTGGGCACATTTTTATCAAGGCGCCGTGGAAAATGACCCAGATGGCCGCATTGGAATTCTCTGTGCAGGAACCACCCTGGAAGTACAGTAGACAAAACAAAAGACTGGACTTGTCAAAGCTTTGTGCAGGAGCACCTTGGCAGAACTGTTCAGAAGATCAAATTCCACCCTAAAATACAATTCATAACAACTGCTGATCTAGTGTAGTTAAGTTAGTTGCATACACAAACAATTCTCTCCCTCAGCTAGAGGAAATACAGCTCTAATGTACAATGTCACAAGGTAACACAATGGCATTACCTTGGCTAATTATATCATGTAGGCTAATTGACTTTTCCTCCAATTCGTCCCATGTTATTTGTATCTGTTAAACAACATCCAGGATTTTTGGTAATTACTGTTTACTATATATTTTTATAATTACTGTTTCAGTGCCTGAAAGTCAACATATGATCTCTCTCACTTTTTCTGTTTCTCATACACTCATTCATACAAAAACATCACTAATGACACTGACTTTGCAGTATAATTCATTGGTTAGTGGCAGGGGAAACCTTGGAAACTAGTCTCCGCCCTCTGAAGGCCTCCATGAGGCGCTGTGGCTTAGTTGGTTAAAGCGCCTGTCTAGTAAACAGGAGATCCTGGGTTCAAATCCCAGCAGTGCCTTTTCTACTGTCTTGCAGATGTTTCTTCCAGAATTATCTGGATGAAGTCAAATGACATGCATTGTGATGAGCACTGACACTAGACATGTGGACATTCATCAATCTACACAGTAGGCTACATGAATACATGGCTGCACCTTGACCAAAAAGTCCTATTTATGACTTCTGCACTCAGAAGTAGGAGTTTATAAGCGGACCTTGAATGCAGCATAAGTGAGACTGTATAAGTATTTATGTCCAGTAGCTTATCATTTTGTTTTAGGACATCTGAATCAATTTGTGTTTCAGTGCAGACACATGTTGATTTATAAAATACAACTTAATACACTGTGCAATAACAGCCCTATTTCTGAAGTCAGTGTTGACAGGACAGGGCAGGATGTTGATTGCTGATGTAAAACAGCCAATTGCGTAAATTTACAGTTGGCCCTTTGCCCTTCTTCCCTCTCTATTAATCACACTACTACAGAGAGTTGGCTCACCCTTAGCTAATGTCAGTTATCTCGGATGTGTGTGGAGTTTTCCAGGTCTGTCATAAGGCAGACATCTCTACTTTGTTTGTCTCAGATAGACATTTTGGTTAAAAACAAATGAGAATTCACTTTATAATTTGAGATTTGGGAATGTGGCTGTGGCTTAGTTGGTTAAGCCGTTGGTTAGCAGTGCCTTTTCAGCCAGTACAATCTGTGTGAAGTCCTAAACGATGCACTGTGACGAGCTGTGACTGTGAACATACAGGATAAGAGGACAGGAACATACACTATTTACAGCTAAGACTCAGAAATAATGCTAAGTTCAACAGAGGCAAAATTTACCACTCCTTAAAACAAGTTAAAGTATAAAGCAATAGGGCTACTTAAAGGCTTGCTAAATATGTGTGTGTGAATGAGTATACAATTTCATTTGGAGGAATAAATCTCATATAAAATAGTATAACATGGCAGCGTGCCTAGATCAGCCAACACATAAGTATGCAGCTAGAAATTAAGTGGAACAAGTCTCATACAAAATTCCTCATCCTTATGTGGCACTGTTGCATAGCTGGCTAGAATACCTCCATGGTACACAGCAGATGCCGGGTTCAAATGCCAGCAGTGCTTTTTCAGTTTATAATCTACAAGTACAGTATAATCTCTATTAAGTATACGAGACACACTGTGAAGAGCACTGCCTGTGCACTGCCTGTTAACATATAGATATGGGGCTCATAGACAAGAGTGGAACATTCGGTAATCTGCAAAGTGGTGGTGAACACATGGTGCAAGTCCAGTAGATAACGGGGCTGTATTTATTCAAAGCTTTGTGTTCCAGCACCTTGATAGAGAACTGACATGAAGAACAAAAACTGCTGTCATTTGTGATGTAGTTGGTTTTGGGTAGTAGAAGTAAGAGAGCATTAATGTCATCTTTATAATGTAATCAAGAGACAGTTTTGACTCACAGTGTGTTCACATGCACACCAAATTCTGTGATCATCAAGCAACACTGTCCACTGTCCTGACTTTGCTCATTTGGATGTAAAAGATCACATAAATGTTGTGAGTATACCAAGCCATTCTGTCTTGTCTCCTGATGACACCACAAATGAGAGTTTTCCTTCTCTGGTTTGAAGCTTTGGTTTGGAGTCGCTCATGTCTGCAAATTTTGATGTAACTATCACAGATCATAGGATCATAGGAATAAGTTAGGTTTTCTTTTAGGTTAACCCGTTTGTAGATTTGTTACAAGGTTTGCAAACAACAGAAATACATTTTAAAGCTGACACATACTGTCAGTTGGCATTCAACTTAATATAACTTGCCTGTGTATTTGTGTTTTAGTTATTTAGGCCCTGATTTATGAAAGCCTTTAGTGTGTGCAAAAACTAGCAGCATGTGCAAAACCAATGACATAACCCCTGATTAGTCAAGCAACTGGTCTTGCACTTATCACAAGTCTTAACATGGAATTTGAGCATTGCAAAGGTTTTTGTACCCACTAAATGTTTCAACAAATCTGGGGCTAAGAGTGCTTTTTCATGTGGTGTTCCCATTATTTTGTCCACCCCTCCTATGTTAGGTTGTGTGTTTGTACTTGCTGCATTGGTTTGCACGTGCTAAGGAAGAATAATCTAAAAACATCTGCCCCGTGTGAGGCTCGAACTCACGACCTTCAGATTATGAGACTGACGCGCTGCCTACTGCGCCAACGAGGCCTGCTGCATGGGGGGAGCATGTGGAGTTTAGAATGCAGAACAATGTCTGGGGGCGGGGGGAAGTGTGTGTGTGATCAGCGGAGAGAGAGAGAGCGAGAGAGAGAGAGAGTCGTATTTCAAGTGACAAGTATGCATGGGGGTGGAGTTAAAACACCAAACACGTGCTCCAGCCCTCCTCCCTAGGATTATTGACAGTTTGATCTATTGCCGTTTTGTATATGTCTCTCTGTGTAGGGATTTTAAATCGTGGCTGAGTCATTAAGAGCAGCAAATGTCTATTTCAGCTATTAAAACCTGGAAATCTAAAGCAGGCTCTGTCTAGGAATCAGAGTGAACACAACAGCTTTAATACGAAATGATGCCTTGGGAAAATTTTGACAAGAAACGCTGCCCTACTTGTTTGGGCTGTAATTAGCATACAGAGGACTGACAGTAATTATGCTGTCTAGGCCTAAGTCTTCCTTTCTGCTTCTTCCCTCACTGTTTCCCCTCCCCAGTTCTTGTTCGTGGTTGTTAAGTTTAGATCCTTCAGACATACCGGCTGTGCTACAGAGCTTACATTAGACAGCAGTGGTTCTTGAAGAGGGGTTTGGGAACCTCCATGAGTCATAAAAAAAGCCTGAAAAGGCAGCATGAAAAGGTTTGAGTATCACTGCTATACACAACAAATGCATCATCCCACTCATTTTCCGCAGCATGTCAGGGACAACTGTCAAATCATGACACATTTTTCTTTTTGCTTGTGAGAGGCAGAGACAACAGAAAACACAGACTAGTGTTTTAATGATCTGATGACGTCGTCCAGAGGCCAAGCAGTCGTTAATCTTTTTAGGCTGAGCTAGTTTTCTCTTCTTCAACAGTAGGACAGGCTTTGTCAGATATCCAAAGCACGTGTAGGTAATCTTATCCTGCTAGATGAGTTGTTTGAAGTCAAGTCAAGTCAAGTTTATTTCTATAGCTCATCTCAAGGATCTCAAGCATGTCTCAAGGGACTTTACAGAGAATGTGCCTACCTGGATCTAACTATCAACAATCAATCACAAGACAAAATGAATGATGCAATACAGTATGCAACGAAATGAAACACAAGTAAACAAAACAAAGCACAAGCACAAAATAACAAGGTGGAAAGACATAGCCTAACAAAGACAAAACAGTTATTGTGTCTGCCTAAGAATTTAGGCAAAAAACCTGAAACAAACCATGTTCCCAAGCCCTGAAAGAATGATTGAAGTGGGTGGCTCCCAGATGGGTTAGCCATAAAGGTGTTAAAAGCAATGGATTAAACATCTACATATGAATGAACAGAAAAGAGAGTGTTAATGAGTAGGTCATTTGTGAAAGGAGTAGAGATAGTCTCACTCAATCACAAGGGTTTAAATACCATTGAGAAAACTTTCAAGGCCTTTTCTCAACAACAAATAACATTCCTGCTTTGATTTAAGACTTCAATTCCTTTGCGAAGCAAAACAAAACAAAACAAAACTATCCCTTGATCCCACTTCAGCCACCCTCAAATATCCCCAAATTTGTTGGTACAGCTGAGGCATCACATAAAAACTTTGTGTAGATTTACCACTAAAAAGCTGTGTGTATGTACAAAAGTAAAAGCATGCATACACACATATTTATTCTCAGATTTATAAAATGCTGCATACACCATTAGTACTCATGTTCCTCGTTCTAAATTACAAACAGTGGTGAATTTTTGCACATGTGAATGGTCTTAATATCCACTCCCTGCCAACCACAATTAGGCATGGCCATATGGTTGTTAAAACATCCCATGGTTGTTAGTATTACATTTCTCATTTAGCTCATTCTTTCTGGCCAAGATAATAGAAAAAGCACACAGTAAACTTAAATAACCACAGGCTTCACCCACTGAGAAGTTGGTCACTGTGGACAAAGTTCATTATGAGTCCAAAAAAGAGGATATTATTTTTAATTAATTTATGAATAAAATAGAATTTGTCAAATTGTAAGTCATCAGAGAAAGCTTTGACGTGTACATATAATCATGGGTTTGACCTCAAAATATACTTTCTGCCACTGTCTTTCAACATCTCATGTAGTCATTGTGCCACAACAAGTGCAAACATGACACACCATAATTAGAGCAGTTTCAGTTTTGCCGCAAACGTTAGGGCTTATTTCATTGTGGTGAATTAACTTTGTTACAATTGTTACATTCCCTTCTCAACAGAGTCTTTAAGGACTGACGTCTAAACCAGCATGAAACACTGCAAGCAGGAGCATCAGCATGCATTAATGCATATAGCTTATGTAGCAATCAAGGTTTATAAGGCAGCAGGTCACGCATAGACTTATTCCATTTTATCTTTTAGTGCTGGAGTTCTATTTTGACTTTAAAAACAGACAGATAAGAATGGCGTGACGTTTCAAATGCGCCACGCCCACAAAGTGCGGTACAAGTGATATGCCCCGCTCTCTATGGGCAAAACAAAAAAAAAAAAATTTACTGTGGTTGCTTTTTCTGTGTTCTGATAATTTATGTGAATTGTATATGGTGTAGGCTAAATAATTTGTCATTACCTTTTCACAGTTATCAAAGAACTGCATCATCATTAAAATGGTTATTTTCTGGAAGTCACAAAATGCTAACAAGCTAGCAAACTTACGTGAAAACTTCCGTTCAAGAGAGGAGGCATGCTAGAATTTTGAGACCTCAAGGAAAAACATTTTAATGATCATGCTGTTGACAACAGTGAAAAGGTAACGTCAAATTACTTACACCATATATATTTCACATAAATTATTAGAACACAGAAAAAAGCAACCACAGAAAATGTCGATTTACTGTTTTGCTCATAGAAATTGACGTGTAGGCCTACCGCATTATCACCATTATTATCTATAGGCTACCAAATGATGTATGGCATCAAAACAATATTTCCTACCCTAAAAATGACCTTCATACTACTCAATAATTTATGTCAATTTGAGAAGGTAAAATGTGTATGACCCTTTATGTTCATTTATACACGTGGCTCTGGTCACTTGGCAGTGGCAGTAGTTGCGATCTATCTATCTGTCTGTGCAATCATATATCTAAAGCTATGTTTTTCATTCTGTGCATTCCTGTCTGCGATAAGAGCCTCCTCTGACTCTGCTGCCCGGATGTTGTGTGCTGTTGAGAGGGCGAGGGGAACGTTTGTAGGGTGTGTGTGTGTGTGTGTGTGTGTGTGTGTGTATTTTGTGGGTCTGGCAGTGGGGGATTTTTAGAAAGAACTGTAGGGCAGTGAAGCAACAGAACAGAAATTCCTCTCTTGCATAATGTTGAGGTCACTGAGTCCACTCTTTGAGATGTCACACTCTCATAACTCTCATACCCAAATTAACTCAAATGTGCCGTATATCACCAGCCACTGTTCCAAGCCAGGCCAAATGGGTTTTGCCAGTGTCACGGCCAACTCAACATATTTACTTTTGCATTGCTCTTTCTCTCCCTCTCTCTCTCTCTCTGTCTGTCCCTCTCTCATATATTATACATACACACACACACACTCACAAACACACACACATATATCCAAAGTCAGCTTTATCTCAGACTTTCATGAAGAGTCCCTGTTGTTGAAGGTGATGAGCACCTTGGCAGGGTAGACCACCCTGTAGTGGATCTGTTGTTTGTTTTGTAGAAGTGCTCTTAGTTTGTCTAAGGCAGCTTGCTGTTTCCATTGTGCTGCTGTAACGTCAGGGAGAATGCTGATTTTATGTCCTTCATATTTCAGCCCCTCCGGTTTTCTCCCCTTTTCGGCAGCAAGACCGATAATATGCTGTCTCACTTCAAAGCTATGTAGCCTTGTAGTCAGGCATCGTTTCCCGTTATTCCCCCCAGTGCCGTGTGTGATGTTAGTGTGCAGTGGTAGTGGTACTAAGTCATCCTGGCCAAAATGCTCATACAAAATATCATTTACACATGTTGGTCTGCCCCCTTCTATACCATCAGGTGGTTCAAGTATTCTCAAATTGAACTTTCTGCTGTGGTTCTTGAGGCTTTCTTCCTTCTGTTTTAAAATTGTAACTTCCTCAGACAGCATTTTCATACCACATATTATAGACCACACATACTGTTTGTTTTATTTAACAAACGACAACAGCTTGACAGCTGTAACAAGCTCTCCTATTGTTTGCATCATTACATTTATTGTTAAAGGAAATACGGATAAAATATTCTCTCTCTCTCTCTCTCTCTCTAGGACCTACAGTCTGAAGAAGGGACAGCTGGAGAGGGACTATGCCCAGGTGAGAGACTGGCTGGACACAAGCTTAATAAGTGACTATAGGCTTAGCCTCATGTTTAGAGAACTGACTGTAAAATTGCTAGTTCAAATCTGGAATCTGGGAGAATATGTGTGAGGGGAAGCCAATGAGAAGTGCTCTCATCTCCCTCAACAACTTGTACGCATTTTACATAGATGATTTTGACATCAAAGTGTGCTGGTACAAGTTGTTACTTTATATTACACCAAAAGAGACATGCTGTCCTTTTTTAGCCTGATGCAGAGGGCAGCAGACAGCATGGAGTTTGAACTGCTGTGCAAAGGTAAATGCTGGGTTCGTGATGTTTGAGATTATGTATTCACTACTAAGTATATGCAATTTTGTTTTGAGTGTGAGAAGGCTGGACTGCTAAACTAACGTCCAAGGCTTATTTATTCCTGCAGACAACCAGCCATAGTCAGAGTAGCAATCAGACTAATAACACAGACAGAAGAGACCAAACCTGCAAAAAAAAACAGAATGGAGAGTTATAGCTGCACCTTGTTTTGAAGTCTGCCAAGTTGCATAATTAACTCTGTGATAGTTAACTGACAATCTGCGATCATATGTGTCAGGTAGGGATGTCGCTATCTATTTTTTCCGGCTCCGATATTGATCTGGGTTTTAGTTAAATATAAGCTTTTATTCAACATGGGTATCAAAAAATGGACTGTTTTGTTACTGGTATCAAATTCAAGGTACCAGTAGCAAGTATTTTCAAACAATACCCAGTTCTACCCAAGTGTTTATTAATGTAGATAATCTAACGTCCCCCTGCAACCTCTCCCCCCAGGCTGTTGATGAGAATAAGAATGTACTCTTGATCAACTCCCCTATTAAAATAGGGTTAAAATAAGATATTTTGAGGGGAAGTGCACAAACCCAGCCAACTTAGGGCAGGTGCTTGTTAAATTTAGACTTGCAGATTTCTTTTTCATTTATTCTTCAAAACAAGAATTCACATATGTGCTGCAGGCCACATTTGGTTGCACTTCCACATATTCCTATTTGGTTATTTACAGATGTTAGTCTCTCTCTCTCTCTTCCTCTTTCTCTCTCTCTCACTCTCTCTCTCTCTCTCTCTCTCCCTCTCTCTCTCTCTCTATCACTCTTTCTCTGTGTCCATCTGTGTCTCCCTCTGTCTGTCTCTCTCTCTCTCTCTCTCTCTCTCTCTCTCTCTCTCTCTCTCTCTCTCTCTCTGGCATTCTTTCTTCCTTTTTTCAGATTTATAAAATGCTGCATACACCATTAGTACTCATGTATCTTGTTGTAAATTAGAAGCAGTGGTGGATTTTTTCTATCCATTCCCTGCCAACCAACACCTACCTATACTGTTTCTTCTCTTTCCTGCATTCTTTCTTACTGGCATTCATTTTTCCTTTTCTCATATTCCTTTTTTCTTTCTTTTTTTCTTTTGTATAACTTTATTTTCTTGCATTTTTTTTCTCTGTGCAGCAACTAGCAAGCAACCCTAAATGATTTCATTAGTTGTTCCTGGAACAGGCAGGATTCCAAACCCAGGTCTCCCACTCCCAAATCAACAGACAGTCTGGTCTCGCAGTTGGCTCACAAAGCTTATACACACAATGGTTCTTACAGTCATTCATATCGAGGGCTTAGAGCCAGGAGGGCCTGAGTACAGAGTTTGAGAGCCCAAAACACTAAAGTACAAGTTACCAGCTGTGCAGAATGTGTTGGACTTGTATCTGTAGCTGGGTTATAATATTCTGACTTACGGTTGAAGATTTATGCATATATTTAAAAGTGGTGATACCCAGGCAAGTTTGAGGCAATGTAGCGGGGCAACATTGCTTTCAGTGTGGATGGTGATTAGCAAATAGCAAAAAAAAATTGGTTTATGGATAACA
Source organism: Centroberyx affinis (assembly GCF_046629955.1). Taxonomy (NCBI): domain Eukaryota; kingdom Metazoa; phylum Chordata; class Actinopteri; order Beryciformes; family Berycidae; genus Centroberyx; species Centroberyx affinis. The sequence goes on from NW_027279794.1 coordinate 92,907, forward strand.
CAGTAGTTATATGGCAAACAAACAAAGCATAATGGCCTTAACTGTTGTTAAAATTGCCTGTCTACTTTGCTTAAAAATGTTACTCTTGTATCATTGTGTTAAAGAAATGCACATTTTACTACATGGAGGGCATGAGTTTGTGTCACATGTGCACAAGATAGCCTAGATCTAATTTTAGGGCACAAGATACATATTGTTCCCTTCTTTTTAGTTAAGTTGAGCCCTCACTTTTATGTGAACAAATTATTTAACAAGGGGCCACAATTTAATAAAATAATGTGTACATTTTTTTTAAGCTTGTGCTCAATTTAGGCATACTTTATTCAGCAAGTTCCAAAGTGGTTTCACCTTCTCGCCATTATTTGTTGACTTTACATGATTGCATTGATTTATTTAGTTAGCCTGATATTTTGTTGAATAAAGACATAGTTAATTGAAACAGGCTTTTGATATGTTACAACGGATAGAGAGTCGTTAATCAAGTTTTACTGAGGGGATGAGTTGCATTGCCTACTGACAGTGCATGCCATACAAGACTTTATTGTTCGTAAGAAACAACTGACAAGGATTTGTATCGCTCAACACCTCACTCTCAGAGAAGGGGTTGGTCGGATTGTCGTGCGCACAAGTTAATACTCTGTACGAAATATTTTCCCCCCCCCCCACAAGATAGCCGCTCTGCATAAAACTCAGCTGCAGATGTGTCAGAAAAAACAAATCTACATTTCCAGAGTAGTAGGCTACGTTAGTGTTCTCCTCTTACTAAGCATGAATTGAGTGGTGCTCTTCTGTCAAGCGGAAACCAAGCAGTGCTCGGCAACAGCAGTGTGAAAGACTGACTGATTTTTATTGTATTTTGATGCTGCTCAGCTTAAGCTCCCTTCACATGCACATGCACACACACACACGCGCTCACACACATAGAAAGAAATGAGCTCTGCTGCAAAATCCTCCCATAGCTTAATGAAACATATTCTAATACATAACCCATCCAGCCTCCATCCTTAACTACATATAAACACATGCACACACACACACACACACACACACACACACAGATACTGTGCAGCTGTTCACACAAATAAACCTTGTTTTCTGACCCCAATGTCCTCACTGTATATACACACAAACACACACACATTCACACACACACACACACACACACACACACACACACACACACACACACACACACACACACACACACACACACACTTACACACTTATGTGGAGAGAGGAAGAGAATGAGAGAGAGGGAAGGAGATTGAAAACAGGAGAAAGAGAGAAAAGGAGACTGTGTGTTTCTGTACCTGTGTGTGTATGTGTGCGTGTGTGTGTGTATGTGTGTGTGTGTGTGTGTGTGTGTGTGTGTGTGTGTGTTTCCACGCGGGTTTAAATGGTGAAGTGTGCGTTTCCTGTGGTCATGTGTGAAACCCCTTTGGTTTGAGACACTCAATATCTCCCCCTCCCTCGTCTCTCTCTCCCTCATCTCTCTCTCTCTCTCTCTCACACTCTATTGTCTCCCAGCACTGTCTTCTTCACCTTAGAAATAGAGGTTGCTTAGCAACAACCCCCTACTCAATAGGACAATGGATTTCCTCCTAATTGAAGATGTGTGTGTAGGAATGTCTGAATACCACCATTTTTTGTAGATGGATGATGAATGGGCAAAGATCAATGAGCGAAAAGGAGTGATAAGCAAAATGTTTCTTATTCTCTCTTTTCTCGTTCTTTTCCTCACAATAGCATTTTATCAGAAAGAGAGGGAGGGGAGAGAACAGGAGGATAGAAAGAAAGAGAAGAGGAGAAAGAAGCAGAGTGTGTGTGTGTGTGAGAGAGAGAGAGAGAGGGAGAGAGAGAGAATGTGAGGTTGACTGACATGTTCATTCCTGGGGGTAATGAGTGCTCTCTCTCTCTCTCTCTCTCTCTCTCTCCCTCTCTCCCTCTCTCTCTCTCTCTGTCTCTCTCTCTCCCTCTCGCTCTCTCTGCCCTTGCCTCTCTCTTTCTCTCCACTCAGGTAGTCAACCACTCGTGGTTGCTCTGGGAAACTCCTCTCTGCTCACTCATTGGCCCCCTCCTAGCCACTCAGACAGAAGTCCAGCCAATCAGCTGGCCCAACAGATGTCTGTGTTAGCATGACATCACTTTACAATGCGCTCATCTGGCAGCACACAGAGTACTGACAGAGAGAGACAGACGGAGAGAAAGCGGACAAACTGCAATGGATAGACAGTAAGAGAGAGGGAGAGAGAGAGAGAGAAACATTTAGCCAAGAGAAGCAGAAAGAAAGTAAAAAGAGAGTGAAGACGTTGTCATTTAACCTTTGTCCTGTCACCATGTCAGACCAGACGCTCCCACTGTGGTGAAGTCAACTGAAATTACTAGCTGTCAATCAAAAACCCCATGCTCTGTGTGTGTGTGTGTGTGTGTGTGTGTGTGTGCTATGTGTGCGAGAGCTATTTGTCCTGTATTCCCCTCCCACGGTCAACATTACTGGAATAGTTTTAGGCTGGGGTCACACTTCACTGGACTGCCCAAAAAGGCCAACATGCTGTGTCTGTCGCTGTGTGTCTGTGTCTGTCTGTGTGCTTGCAGGCCTGCTAAATGATCCTTATTGTGTGTGTGCCTGTCATGTTGTGCTCTATGTTCTCCAAATAAATTCACAATTCTTAGTAAAAGGCCTGACTGTGGGCTTCAGTTTATACATTAGACCTGCAATAGTCTACCTAAAGTAGAACATATTGAATTGAATCTCTCTCTTGAATCTCTCCTCTCTTCTCCTCTCCTCTCCTCTCCTCTCTTCTCCTCTCCTTCTCGCCTCTCCTCTGTCTAGAGAACAATTGTTTGTCAGCTGTTTTCTGCACTGCAGTTTGCCTCTCTCCCTCCATCCTTTCCTTTTTCTTCCTTACTCCTGCTCTCCCTCTAGCTATATTTCTCTCCCTCCCTCTTCTTCCACTGACACATACATTACAGCTCATGCACACATTATAGCCTACTTTGCAAAGGATAATTCTGGTTACTTTCAACCTGGGCCTTTATTTTTATAGTTTCTGCCATCATGACGATTGATTGTGTTAAAAATTTCATTGCTTCATTATAGAGCTTTATGTACCTCCAGGTCACTGGGAGCGCTGCTCTCCCCAATACACACCCACAGGGCAAATACACTCTGAAACAGTTGAACCCAAAAGCTATGTCCTTTCAGTACAGTAACACTCACACTGCAGTTAAATGTGTCTTTAAAACGAACAATTATCACGCAGTTTCAGTAACAATAGTCCATTTGATAGCCTACTTCCTTGTTTACTTTGCTTGCTGCTGGTTTTCTGCCACGTTCAGTTCATATTGGAAAAAGCAGATGGAATGCCCACATCAGAGTCAGCTGTACTTATGAATTCAAAATCAACCATAAACAAACTACAGCAGATATTTCTCACTTTCATAAGTACGGTTGATTGTATTAGTGTGAATATAGCTGATCATTTTGATTTGTAATACCTTGGACTGCCAACATCGTTGAAATACTTGCTATGTTTAGCCTACTGTTTGCATTGACACACTCACAGAATTTGTGATGACAGGTGAGAGATAATGGAGCCTGTAAAAATCTCCACACATCCTACTTGTAATTACTACTAAGAGGTTGACGTAACATTTTCTCCCAGTCGGTAGTTCATATTTACAGAAAAACCGATATGACTTTAACGTAGCATCAGAGTCTTGCTAGCTCAAGCTGGTTAAAATATCATATCTAATTACACAATATATGCAAGTTTCAGTGGACAATCGGAAATCGGATGTAGGCAGGTCCCATTGCAGTGTGAGTGTTATTGTGTTGAAAGAATGTGATCACTTTTTGGGTTCAACTGTTGGAGCTTGCTTTGCCCTTGAGTGTGTATTGGAGAGCAGCGCTCATGGCAAACTGGTAAAGCTGTACAGTGCAGTAAGTGACAAAGTTTGAACACAATCAATTGCCATGATGGCAAAAAAAAGAGCTAGGTTGAAATTATCCTTTAACCTCTAATATAACTGGCAATGCATTGCAGATACCTGCGTTGTAGTCACTTTGACATTAGGGCACAGTGCATCTTCTGTCCTTTCCCTCTCTTTCTATCTCTCTCTCTCTTTCTCTCTCTCTCACACACACACACACCATTGTAGTGCTAATGTTTGCCCCTATAGCACTAATGTTTGAGTTAGATTGATCTTGACAAGGTCAATAGATGGGAAAGAAATGTGTGTCGAGAGAGAAGAGGAGATAGTGATGAGGAAAGCAACATTTTCTGTTTCTCTCGTTTTCTCTTTCTCATGCACACACACGCACACACACAAACCACACAGATATTACACATAATACCCTTTTACAACACGTCTTTGGTGTCTGTCGCAATCTCTCCCTTTTTTTTTTTAAACGAAAGCAGCTTAGTTCTGTCATCTCACTCTTTCTTTCCCATCCACTCCTTTCCCATCCATCCTCCTCACTCTGTCATCCCACTTATCCCCTGTCTTTACCTTAGCTTACTCTGCGAATTGTGGAGGTCAAGACAGTAGACATCCTAACCAAACACACACACACACACGCACGCACGCACGCACACACACACACACACACACACACACACTTGTGCTGTGGGATAGAGAAGTGCAGACAGGAAGAGACAGGAGAGGAAATCAGCTATATTGATTTAGGAGGAAGTTGAGAAAGTTGGTGGGGTTGAAGGGACGGATACACAAAGCCAGGCAGAGATGAGAGAAACGAAAGAGAGAAAATGAGAGAGACAGAGACAGACTGAACAAGAGACACGGGGAAAATTTGTGAAGAGTAAAAGAGAGAGTAAACAGAGGGCTGAAGCATCAGCAGCAGGTGACTGTCTGCAGAGTGTTTTGGCAGGCTGCGCAGCTGAGAGAACAGTGAGGGATGATGGGAGGAGCAAGGGTGAACGAGGTAGAGAAATAGAGATCGATTGACAAACAATCACTATTGAATTAGGTGTTAAACAACAACTGGCGGTTGACCTGCAGCCCCGATGTTCACTCATTTAGTAAAACCCTCAACTAAACCCCCCTCTCACTCTCTCCATTTCTCCATCTCCTCCTTTCACTTGGTATATACCTCTCTCTGCCCCCCCAGTTTGCTTTAGTCAGCAGTTGCTGGTGTTCGGCAGTAAGAGCAGCCTGGACAACATATTGTTCACAGGAAATAAAAGAACAAGTCAACAGTAAAACATGTCATCCCCCACAAATAATACAGTCCCCTTCTAGGCCAATCAGTAGCAACTGTGTCACCTTATTTTGACCTGTAATTGTAGTTTCCCCCTTGGACTAATCTGTAATTTTGAAAATGCCAGAACGCAGCAGTGAAATGCCTCGCTTCCCCAAGTTTCTTCCAAATCCGATCAGTGGTGTGTGACGAGGAAGAGGAAGATACACACAAATGAACAGACGGAGGCCGATCCATAGTCCCCCCACGGTGACAAAAATGATTACAGGCTATTGCCTACTTTCTCTCTGATTCTCTCTGATTCTGGCTCAAGTACACCATTGGATGATATTCAGCGATCTTTCCCTCCCTCTCTCTCTCCCTCTTCCTTTTTCTTTTTCTTCGTTTATCAAACCTCCCCTCTCTTACACACACACACACGCACACATCCAACGAACTCTGGTCTCCTCAGGATATCCTGCTGTCTGAGTACCCTGTGTGCCACTCTCACAAAAACAGGATGTGTGTTTGTGTGTGGGTGTGTGTGTGTGTGTGTGTGTGTGCGTGTGTGTGTGTGTGCACATGCATGTTTGCGTCTGTGTATGAATGTGTGTGTATGATGTGTGTGTGTTTGTGTGCATGTTGTACCGAGTGTGTTGTACTCTGTGTGTATTTAAATGAGCAGTCCCAGCTCACCTAGACCACACAGGAAGGGCAGAGGGGTTGCCATAGCAACGCACGGTTCAGGTGCTTGTCAGGTGATGACGGCATAGAAAAGAGGATGGAGTTTGGATGAAATGTCCAGCAGAAAATAAAAGGAGGGAGTGGAAGGAAGGAAGGGAAGGGAGGGAGGGAGAGAAAGTTGAGAGAGGGAGAAAGAACAAGACTGAGAGAGAGAGAGAATGGGAGATAGAGGATGAAGAAGGAAGAAGAGAGGGAAAAAGAGGGAGGGAGGGAGAATGAGAGAGAGCATCAGAAATCCTCCCAAGTCAGCCGACATCAGCATCTCAGCAAAGTTGTCACATCAGTCGCTCAGTGTGCCTATCACCTTTCAATCATCGCCTAGCTCAGCTGTCGTTGCTCTTGCTCAGTTAATGGGCCTCTCAGCATAGACTCACCTATGAGGCTCCAAGCTGTGTGTGTTATTCTCATCTATATGTAGAACAGGGTTTGAGCCAGGGGGATTTTGGAAGGGGTTAAATAACACTTTTCTAGGGGGTCAATGCCTTGTCAGAAGGGGTCAACAGAAAACAATGATCTGGAGACTGCATCATTCACACTAATGAATATGTTGGCAACTGAATTATACTGTATTGCGACTTGTAATTAATGAATTGAGAAATTTTCTTACTAAGCGTCAGCGGTGGTGCTAATGCAGTTGCATGCCTAAAACCTGCCGATTCTGATCCACTAACCTGTGCAGACAAGCATTTTTCATGTGGAAAAGGAGTAGACACCTGGCAGGAGACTATTAGCCTGTTTGACCCAATTAATATGTATTTTTAGGAGTGGCAATCGAGGAGATTATTGAAATGGATCACTCCCATCAATTCACTAAACCAAAATGTACATATTTGCAGCGCGCATGGTATTTAACACCCATAAGGGGCACATCCGAGCTTCTCACCCTGAGAAACCATAACTGCTAGGGCTGCACGATATTGGAAAAAACTGACAATGCAATATCTTTTTTTCTGTGATATATATTGCGATATGAAAAAATACAGGAAATTTCACCAGATACATGCAGTGTGTTATTCATATAAAGATATACAATTAACAATCATAATTTTCATAATTTGGATACTTTTTTTATTTTTTTATTTTTTTATTTAACCTTTATTTAACCAGGTCGATCCCGTTGAGATACAATGACCTCTTTTTCAAGGGAAGCCTGGCCAAGACAGCAGCCTAAGAAACATTAAAATTGCAACAATTAAAAACAAACAACACCAGCTCACACAACAAAATAAATAAAATACATGCTAGATATAAGCAACAGGATTAAGAATTTACATTAAAACAACAACAAGTGCGATATGTAGCTGCTACAAAAGTCTATACTCTTCTAACAAAACAAACCCCCCTCCTACTTCTACCACACTTGGTTCAGCCCTCTGCCACCCCTCCAGAAATCAGCTTGGACTCCTCCACTACAAGGAATGGAGAGAGAACAGGTGGAGAGGTATTTGGGAAAAACAACACGTTTCTTAATAAAAAAACTTTGGTAAAACTCTCAAACTCAAGCAACAAACAGATTTATCTATATGCCGGCAAGATGTAAGTACAGATAGATCTGGATACTGCAAGTTTTGTGTGTGTGTTGTGTGTGTTAAGCGGTTCTTACATTAGGGCACGGACCAGCCCCGTGACAGTAACTTTTTAACTTTTAACCAGCACCGGGACGAGGATCCGCTGATAACGGGAATACACGCACTCAAAAGCCGCCTTGCGTAACTGAACGCCTGCCTCTAACATCCAGGCGACATTATCTGTGACAGTAGCCACGTCATGTGCATGTTTACAGGCAGGTGACACGCAGACTCTGCATGCACAGCGATCAGTTCCCTATGTGCTCTGGTGAAGGGGTGCACTTGATCAGTTTGTCAAACAACCAAAACAGGCACAGCTCATTTTCAGGTTGTGGTAGGCGACTAGTGGGGCCGGCTTTGGTTGTTTGATAAATTGATGAAGTGCACCCCTTCACCAGAGCACATTGGGAACTGATCAAACTCCGTGTTCCCAAGAACCATTAAATCGGACTAAATTATGTAATATCAGATGGACTTTTCTTGTAGATTATTCATGGAAAATGAGAACCTTTCCTTTTGTATCAAGCAGCAAAAAAGTTGTAGCATGACATGTTTGAGTTCATTTGCCTTACTTGACATTGCGCGTCCTGCAATGTGATTATTGCACATGCGCACATCGCGATGTCGATGCTGAAACGATATATCGTGCAGCCCTGTGTTATTTGTTCAAAGGCACAACAGGCAGAGAAAGATTAATAAGATATAAATAAGAGAGATTGGGCCTCATGCAAGAACCACTGGTACGAACAGATTCGTTCTTAAATCACTCGTACGAGCGATTTAAGAGAACTTGCCGCATTCACCAATTTTCTCGTATAAAGAATTATCTCTTAGGTACGAACAAAATGTACGAGTGGCCCAGACCTGTCGTACGAGTCACGTACAATCAACCTGCCGTTCTCCAAAGCAAAAAAACCTTTGTTGTTGACGAATGGATTGTATCTCTGTCACTTTGAAGAAATGTTGAGTTTGAATATATAAATGACACTGTAAAGTAATGTATATTCATGTTGAGATTGACCAGTAGCCTACAGTGGGTATAGTCACAGGAAGAATAGCAAGGGAGCACTGTTGGCTTTTCCAAAAGAAGGCAGTGCGTAATTTATTTTACCAGAGCTGCATAAAATCTCATAAGTATCCATGCGGGTTACATAATAGCCTATAAGTGCGCTCAATACAAAGACAAAACAAAAAACACTAATTTGCCAGGTTATTTGACAAACATTCAGATGAGACAAAGGCAAGATTAGATTGTATTGGGGGAAATACATTAGGCCTATAGAGGGGGATAAAGCTGATTTCTAGGCTATTTTACTCCAGTTGATAACGTTAATGTGGGTGCAAGTGAATCTAAACTTTAAAAAGAGAAATGGCTTTAGGTTACCAGGTTGAGGTGCAAGTCGCTGTCCAGGGCAACATCGCTGAACACCTGACACTGCTATATCGCCAATTATGGCAGGTATAGGTCTATTCTTTCATCTGTGTAACAGAGAATTCCTCCTGGCCCTCCAGCCATTTATTTTTTTTTATTTCTGTGACGGTGCCCTAACGACAAATCACTATAGTCCTATAATATTCCTATAATACTCCGATATGGACTTATAGTGTGGTACTCAATAGTGAGTTTATAGTGACCTTATCATGGTATTTTTGTCTTCTGTAGTATCACTATAATATTCCTATAGGGAATTATAGCTTTGTTGGGATATTTATTTAGTATTCATCTAAAATGTATAGGAATACTATAGTTGTTTATCGCAAGGGAACGCACAACAGACAACACTGCATTAACAGCACAAGTTATTTTCTCCCATTCCATGGCTTTAGCAGGGCTTTTGATTCCACTATCGAATTATATTAAATATTATATGCTTTGGTTGACTTATTTCTGATAGTAGGACTTCAGTCTCAGAGCTGGTAGACGTCTTTTTAGTCTTCCGTGTCACTTTTATGAATGAAACTTCCTGACATATGGGTTGATGAAATAAGCAAACTAGAACCTTGGGCCGAGAGTCGTGCCATACCCGCACTGACAAAACTTCTGACAGCCCTTCATCTCTTGGCCTCTTGCTCAGCAGCAGT